>NC_037544.1:28650833-28660698 GCF_001531365.2 Cynara cardunculus var. scolymus | reverse complement strand
TAAAGAAAAGGTTTAAAATGGTATTAAATGGAACCCGATTGGTTCAAAAGTATGGAATTGGTATAGCTATGTGGTTAGTTTGAAAGTGGAAAAGGATTTGATATTACCTTCTTGTGTATTCATATATTTGTGATATATGTGAATAATTGTTTTATAAAGGTTTTGGTGATCTTTCACCCTGCAATTACATGATTAGGGTAAGTCACTAGACTTTTTAGTCTAACCCTCGTTTTTGTGATTTTAAAATATGTATTGCAGGAAGTATAGAAGGTAAAGGAAAGAAAAATATTTAACGCTTTTCTTATGTGCATTCGGCTGCAGAATTGCTTTAGATGATTAGTGTTGTTGTTTAGTACAAGCTATGTATTTTGAATTTTTGGACMTWGTATTTGGTCATGATGGTAGATTCTTGTACTAAGGGACCCAAATGTATATGAATATGTATTTCTTTGGTATGACATATGTGTTACATGCAATGTGTGGGTTGGGGCGTTACAGCTGGTTCTTGTGAGGTAGAGGGTGATGAAGAACTCACCAAAATTGGTGAGAACTCATCAGCTGGTGCTGATGGGTTGGCAGTGGCTACAGTTGGTTGAGATGATGAAGCAGCAATATTTACAGAGGTAACCTGTACATTATGTACATCATTAGAGGGCTGAGCCTTTGGTTCCCTCGCTTCTATTCTGGCAGTTGGTTGGGATGTTGGTTCTTGGACTTGTGGAGGTGGTGGTGTTGTTGTTTCCATTGGGGCGATGAAAGGATTCTCCCCATCATGAGGACCAAGACCATGATCATCTTGGTCTGGGTCGTCATGTCATGGCCGTTTAACAGGCCGACTTGTTGAGCATGAGGCACGACTCCTCTTCTTCTTCTTCTTCTTCTTCTTCAGGCGTAGTGATTCAACATACCGCCTGACTGTTTCTCTCCTATGTGCTTTTTCCATTGTGAGGAGGAGAGAGTTGGCGCGCTCTTGCTGTTGAGCATGACTCTTTTTGAGGGCGTTTGCGGACTCGACGGCTCTTGATGCGAACTTGGCACTAATCTCGTTGAAGTTCGAGATCAATGCCTTGGTTAGAGAGCGGAGGTCAGCCCGAGTGACCACATCTTGTGCGGTGGATGTGGAGGTAGTGGGTGGAATGGTGATGGAGGATATAAGGGTTTGTACCTCTGAAGCAAATGAGGTAAAGGCTTCATCGGGGGTGGGTGCTGCAGAGGCAGGGGGCTGTTTGTGGTATACTGGATATGATGGTGGTGGGTAGAGAGGCGATAGAATTGGTGATGTTTGTGACGTTGGTGGAAAGGGTGGTGATGGATGCATCAGTTGTGGTTATTTGTGCCGAGAGGGTGGCTAGGGATGCATCTATGGAATCATGTCTGGTAGTCATCATGTTATGGTGAAAGTTATGTTGCTGGACCACCAGACGTTGGAAAGACTGGATTCTTGTGGCATTGTCCCTCGATTAAGCCTCAAAGGACTCGGGGGATTGCTGAATGGATGTGAGGTCAAGGGTTGGGGTGGATTCAGCGATCCTCGCTATGCTGAGTTTAAGGTCATCCAAGGACCGCTGAATAGAGGCAGCAAAGGCCTGGAATTCGGCCTTTATGACCAACTCAACAATGGGGGTAATGGATGTTGTAGGTTAAGCCTCTTTTCCTAAGGCGCCTCCATCGATGCCTGTGGGAGAGGGAGGCAAGGGAGGACTTCCATCTCATTCTTGATAGCCCTCTAGAGAGGAACTATCTCAAGATGTTGCGCCAGGCACTTCATCCTTATCGGATTCAGAGTTTGGTGACGAGAAGTATGTGTGTTTCCCCGTCGATAGACCAAGTATCGAGGGGGTGCATGCATGAATGGGTGATCGCTCTGAACGATCGATGGGAATTTCAAAGTCAGAACCAATTACATCAATGAGTGTGTAGGGGTGGAGTCGAGCCCTGAGGAGAAGGGGCTCTTATTTCTTCATCACCCCTCTGTTGGGAGAAAGGCGATGGATGATGGGGTTCCTTAGTTATATCATCTCCAGAGACCCGAAGAGTGGCCTCTGGATGGCTGGCTTGGGTTGGGATCGGATTGGGCGGTCCATGTTCAATATCCCTTTGGCCTTGGACGCCAGGGATAGTAGATGTGGTAGCCTGGGGAGGTGGTTGGGGAGATGGAATAGAAGTGTTCATAGGGCCGGGGGAGGTAGGAGGACTGTCATCATCATCAGATTCATCATCCAATGAAGTCGTCTCACCTTGAGATCCCTCACTTGTGTCTGGGGTGGGCTCTATATGCTATAGGGTAGCTGGTCGCGGTTGTTGGACCATCATAGAGCTTTCATAGGTCCTACGGGTGGCGGAGGTGTCTGGAATGACACTTAGCATGACCCTTGACAAAGGCCTCTCCGCAAGGTATCCATCTTTGGAGATGGTGGGGCGATGACCATTCATAACAAACTGTGGGGTGAATGGTGCATCGCGTAGCAAGTTGTGCACTTTCATCGCATCCTTGATGAAAAGGGCAAGGAAGCGAGGAAAGAGCACAGATGTGACCGCCTTCCCTGCGGCCATCAATTTATTCCTCTTTACCACGGTGGCGGGGATTTCGTTGTAAATCAGTAGGGCGTAATCCAAAGGCAGGTTGAAGAAAAGTGTAAGAGAGCTTAATTGAGATTAGTGTTGTAATCATTGAGCTTTGATAATAATACACATACTTTGACTCTTTGACTTTTTCTCTCATGATTCATAATCTTGAATTTCCCATTTGTGTGTTTTTGATGATTGTATGAAGATTGATTGAACAATCGGGACTTATAATTGGTATCAGAGCAATCTGCAGCATTTTTGGTTGAAGAAATCGCACAAGATTCGAGATTTTCTGCAAAAATTCTGAATTTTTAGTGATTGTTCTTGAAGTTCATCATGTGTTCTTGGGTTTTTCAATATTCTTCATCAATTTCATCTTAAATATCCTAAAATTGTGATGTTTGATTGTTAAATTATGTGCGATTTGTGATTGTGAATCTTTGTTATTCATATTGTTTTTGGATTTGATCCTTATTTTGAAAGATTTGAGAGATTTTTGAGTTCTTAAAAAGTTTCTGTTCTTGATAAAATTCATAAAATTTTGGATTTTTAATCCATTTTTTGGTTGTAGATTCATGAAAGTTGTGTTTTTGGTTGAATGTTTAGAGTTTTATCTGGATTTTACTCTTTTAATGAGATCTTCTTGTTGATTTTATAGGTTGTGTATTTTGTCATCACCTTGACCGGATTACTTGAATATCGGCTACCTTATTGTTCGATTTTGTCTCCTTGTGGTTTGTGTAAACATCGTTTACCTTCTTGATCGGATTTGAAGTAATCCGGGTGTAACCATATGTATTAAACACATATATCAAACATTACCTCGTCTGTATTCATCACAGTAGACAATCTTGTCCGGATTCAACATATATCGGATGTCCCTATATCCGGTTTAGTTGTAACTCGGAAGCCTTCTTGTCCGAATTAATTGTTATCCGGAAGTTCCCTTATCCGAAGCTCATTTCATGTGTTGTCCGTATATAGCATATACCGGCTGTCACCTTGTCCATTTTTTGGTCTGTCCGATAAAACCTTGATAGTATTCAACTTTATTCGAACATAACTACATCTGTATTCATCATATGCCAGACGCTACTCTGTCTGTATTCAATATTCATTGAAGTAACTTGTCCGTATTAGTGTCTTAATATCCGGACATAAAACCTTTGACCATATTTGATTAGTTGATATTCATTGTCCGTATTACAACTCCGGACAACTTTCTTTGTTTGTTCAAAGTTGACTTGGTTATCTCTTGGACCAAATTGTTGTGTTTGAAGTTTGTAGACCAAGTTATCTGTATTGCTTGTTATTCAATAACTTCTTTGTCCGGATTTGACTATGTTTCGACCATTTTACTTGTTGACTGATTTGATTGCTTTGAATTTCAAGTTTGAATCCTGTGTAGTTTTTGAGATATTTTTTGGAAAGTATTTCTTTAATCAATTTCTTGAACTGCTGAGATTCTTTATTTGATCAATTATTCGTGAATTTTCAAATGGCATCATTTTATGAGAAAGAAAATAAGGATTTGAAAGAGAAATTTTCTAAGTTGGATATAAGTCTGAAGGAACAAAAAGAAAAATATGTGCATATGTTTTATGAAAATCATGCTAATTTTGTTTGAGCCAATGAGTTGAAACAAGATTTAAAGAAATTTGAAGAAGAAAAGAAGTTTCTTCAAGCTGAGATTAATGAACTTCTTGGAAAAAATATTTATTTCAGTTCAAGTCAAAAGAGAGACTTTGATCTGTTAAAGGACAATTCCAGACTGACATCTAGGGTTTATGAACTTGAAAATATTTTAGCATCTGAAAGAAAAGAGTCACATGAAGAAAGGATAATGCTGATCAAAGGGAAGTATGAGCTGGCAAAGAAAATCCATAAAGCTGAGAATGAACTGAATACTGAAAGGAATTTACAAGGAAAAGAGAATGATAAACTGATAGAGATTGATAAAGAGTTTGATGCTGAAAGGAAAGTGTTTGAAAGCAAGATAAAAGCTTTAGAGCAGAATGCTACAATGCTTTCAAAACAAATCTCAGATTTTGAACAATTTATCATCTTTGAACGAGTCAAGTTTGATAAAGAGAAGAAAGAGTATGAAGAAGAATGTCAAAGGAAGCATTTGGAAATGTTTGACAGCATTGCTCAAAAGTAGAAAATTTTAAATGAAGAGAAGAAAGTTTTTGCTTTGGAGAAGAAAAATATTGCTAAAAAGAATGCTGCAATTGCTAAGGAGCTAACTGAGAAGAAGAAATGGCTTGATATTTCTTTAAAGAATGAGAAGGGAAGTTAAGAATAAGAAGAGAGGAAAGAATTTGAGAAAGAAAGGAAATGTTTTGAGAATTGAAAGGTAAGTTCTCGGATACTTCAAAAAAATTGTCTGATTTAAAGACAGAACTTGTAGCTGAACTGAATATGAGAACTGAACTYAAAAAGAAATATGATTTAGTTGCTGATGAGAAAGACCAGTTACTTAAGAAAATAAAAGATTTTTCTAAGTCAAGTGCTGAAAGTTCAACTGGTTCTCAATCTTAGTGTAAAACCTGCTTTTATGACTGTTCTAGTGTCAAATCCAACAGTTATTCAAGCAGCCCTAAATCAATTGTTTCTAAGAACTAGTCTCATACTTCAAATCAGTTTTACAAGGGATATGTCATTGAATCACCCAATAATTTTTCAAAGATAAAACAAATTTGGGTTAATAAAGTTGTTTCTGTTGTGTTTCATAAATCTGTTGTATCTAATATTGTTCTTCCTTGCACTGTGAGATCTACTAATCAATTGATCAATCTTAGCAAGAGAAGAATTTGGTGCTCAACTTGCGGAACTAATAACTTTGTCAACAAAAAGAAGTTCAACAAATGGTATGAGAACAACTACTTTGAGAACAATTGGAGTGGATATAACAGGTATGATAATGATTGGTATGGTTCTTACTGCATATCTGATTTACCTATTAAGAGTGCTAAAAAGAATTTATCTAATAGAAACAGATCATATGGCAGTTACAACATCCCTCAGGCTAATACTAGCAAAGTAGGAAATATGTTTGTCTAGGTACCAAAATCTACTTAATCTGTTTTGCAGGTGTGTCATATGGTGTGTGTTAGACCCCATAAGTCTTATGCATGGAAGTAATGAAGACAAACAAGTGATGAAAAACTAGAAGGCCGATGGAAGACTTCAAGGCAAAATGACTAAGTCTGAAGAACAACCAGAGGGTCGATGAACTAACCAGAGATGCGATGGAAAATGCATCTTTATAACCCGTATGGGTACTAACACTTGGAGTTTTCCTCACTAGTTCAACCAGAGGTAAGCGATGAAGATATGAAGATAAGGTTGAACTCATACCCCATGGAAGACAGCTGGAGATGACCAATCAACAGCTGGATTCTACAAAGTTTATCTAGTTTGTACGATTATCCATGTTTAGATAAGGTTTATCTATTCGTAGAAGATTAGCTAAATAGTCTCACTAGATAGTTATCTTCTTAGTTAGATTACTACTATAAATAGGTGGTTAGGCCTACTGTAATCTAAGGCTCTTTTACGTTTTTCACATCATTGAAATAAAGTGAGATATTTGACACTCAAGTATATTCTTAGAACGCTTATTAATTGTTCTTGACTGTTCATCATTTTATTCATCCAAACACTATAATTTGGTTATTCTTAACTTAATTATTAGTGTTATTGAGAGATTTGGGATCAACAATTGGTATCAGAGCCAATTGATTGTTTTTCAAATCAAAACGATCATCAAAATCTCTCAATTCGCATTTTTTTTTCTTCTCTAAAAACGTAAGTTTTCTCTTCCAAAATCTTAAATGGCCAACTGGAATTCCGCTTATAGTGTTGGTTCCCTCACCACAATGAAGGATACGGATGGTAAATTTCCTGGAAGGGATGGACATAAATATTCTACGATCTGTCATGGAGGGTCCCTATATTCCACATACTCTTGTTGCAAGAGTACCAGGAACAAATACCACAACAGAAATTTCTGCCTATTACATGCCCAAGGATGAGAAGAGTTGGGATGAAGACGATAGAGAGCGCGTGGAGACTGATAAGAAGGCCAAAAGACTAATCATCATGGCCATTCCCAATGAAATCTTCTAATCCCTTGATGCATGTTCCACAACAAAGGAACTATGGGATGAGCTGGCAAGCCAATTAGAAGGAGGGACAAAAATAAAGAAGAATCGTAGGGCCCAATGTCTCAACGAATATACCAACTTCAAGGCACTTCCTGATGAACCAATTCAGAAGACATACAATTGTTTCAACACATTGATTAATCAATGTCGACGAAACGATATTTCCAGGACAAAGGAAGAAAATAATGTTTTGTTCCTTAAAAGTCTCGGCGATGAATGGACACAGCTGTCAATGTCCCTTCAAGCGAATCAGGACTTAGACGGCTGGTCACTTCATGACGTATACAGAACACTTGCTGCATAAGAGAACGATATCATGAAGAAGAAAGTGTCCATCGGTGGACCCCTAGCTCTTGCTGTTGAAGAAAAGGATGTTTCAAGGACCTCCACCAGAGACCACAAGAAGAAAGGAAAGAAAGCACCGGTGGTAGAATCAGAATTTGAGGACGAAACATCTGAATCAGATGATATCAAAGCCTTTGCCAAATCTCTGGCCTTGATTACAAAGCAGTTCCAGAAAAAGTTCATCAAGAGACCCTATGAACGAAGAGACTTCAAAAGGGAGAAGTACCAGCCATCCTATGAAAAGAAGCCATCGAAATTCTATCAGAGGGAAGACAGATGAGATGGAAGAGAAGAGAGAGAAGACAGAAGAGAAGATAAAAGAGAGGAGAAGAAAGAAGACAGAGACGAAAGGAAAAATGACCTTTGCTGCTTTAGGTGCAGAAAAATTGGTCATTTTTCCAAAGAATGCAGAGGACATCTGGTAAATGATGTTGATTACTACAAGAATAAATATAAGTACAATCCTAGAGAGCGAAGCCTGATGGCTGAGAAAGAAAATTGGGTGTTTGATTCTTCATCTGATGAAGAAGATAAAGCACTCATTTGTCTGATGGCCACGTGCAATGCAGAATCCGCCCCTGACTCTGATGATCAAGTATGTGAGTCTACTTCCGATGAAACCAACTCTGCTCCATCTGAGCTAGAGTTAAGGGTAATAAAACATTCAGAGGACTTCTTGAAACTAAAAGAAAAATTAAATTTGAAAAATCTGAAAGACTTAAAGCGGAAAAAGAAGTCAGTTTCTACAAAAGAGAGACTGATCTTCTATCCGAAGAAAAAGCCGAGCTTGCTAAGGAAAAGACTCGCATCGCCACTCTCAAAAAATCAGAGGAAGAAAAACTTCTGGAATTAAACAATCGAATAACTAAAAGACCTAGAAAAGAAAACTAAGGCCTTAAAAGAATCCGAGGCAGAGAGACTTAACTCAGTAGCTCTCAAAGATTTCTTTCAAAAGGAAAGGGAGGTTCTTCACCAGAAGCTTCAAACCAATGAAATTCTGATGAAGAAATATAGGGATGCCCAAAATGTATATGAAAAGTTAAACGGTCAAACGGACACACAAGGGATTGGATTCAATGAATTGGAATCCTTCATTGAATCAAAGAAATCCACCCTTGAATTCACTTTCAAACTTGGATGCATTCAAAAACCCGACTTTTTCCCGAAACCAAAAGCAAATTTTAAAAGAGTTAAAGTCGATGGAAAAACTATCGTTTTAAGACAAGATTTTGAAAACGTGGTGTACGAGAGCAGTACATGTAAGAATTCTGATGAAAGGAACGACGCCTCCAAATCAGAGACCGATGGAAACCCCATGGTCAAATCAGAGTCTCTGGTTGTCAGTCCTACTTCATCAGCAAGTACCGTTGATGAAAAGAAGAATCCTAGTAAGGAACCGTCAGCTGATGAATCGATGAACCATCCAAGTAACATTGGAAGTTCGTCTAAGTCAGAAACGATGGAACTCCCAACAAATCACTCTGAAGCATCAACCTCTGAACCCACACCTCCCACAAACATCCATGATAATTTTGATTTCGAGAAACCAGCAAGAGACTTTCTTGATTCTGAATCTGAAGAAAAGATAGTATGTGAATCACCAAAAATCATTGTGGATGAGAAGCCTCAAAACTTCAAACCCTCAATGAAATCTGATGCTCAACCATCGATGAAATCTTCAGACAAAGGAAAGGGAAAGTTGAGCTATATCAAATCTGCTAACGATAACTCACAAGGCCCTAGTACATCTTCTAAGTTCATTAAGTTTACTCGTACGCAAAAACAAAAGTGGCCTTCCTCTGAGAAATCTAACCACCACTTTTCCTCTCATTCAGCTGAAGAAAAACAATCCTTCCTTAGGAGTAAAGAAGTAAAGACCAAGACCTCCACAAATAAAAAATCTGAACTAGATAGGAAGTTTGTAAAAACAACCGATGCTAGGACATGATTTACATCCCCTGCATTTACTTCTTCATTTATATCGAATAAAAAGAACGTTAGACATTCATATCCAAATAATCATAATTGTCAAGGAGGTGATTTCAAGTTAGTTGCAAATATTTGGTTTCAAAAGCTTGTTAAGGTGAGTGGTTTCTAAAACTTTTTGCATAAAATTATTACTGGTTTTATTTGCATGTTTCATGTTATTATTCTTTAGAAAGAAATCTTACATGGTTTTGTTTAAGTGTTTATCCGGACAAAGAGTGATCGGATAAGTATTTAAATCGGACAAGCCTTGAGCGGCWTATTGTCCGGGTTAGTTTAAACCGGACAAGCCTTGAGCGGCTTATTGTCCGGATTAGTTAAACCGGATAAGCCTTGAGCAGCTTATTGTCCGGATATTAGTTAAACCTGTCAAGTCTTGGGCGAGGTATTGTCTGGACTTGTATCCGGACAAAGAGGATTTTTGCTTCTAAGTGTTAAACCGATCAAAGCTTATGTGGTATGTTGTCCAGACTTGATATCCGGACAAACTTGATTTTAATCTTAAGTGTTTAAATCGGACGATGCTTGACCGGATTGTTGGCCGGATAGTTGACCGGTTGGTGTTGAAAATATTTTGATAGAAATTATTGTTTTATCATAAAGTGAAGTTTTGATATAAATGATTTTGGATTGATAACAATTCCAATGGCTGCGGTCTATTCGGAATTATTTTTATAAATGTTTTGATGAAGTGATAAGGGTGGCATATTAAGGAGAGGTATCCATTTGATATAAGGGTGGCATATCAAGGAGAGGTGTCCATTTGATATAAGGGTGGCATATCAAGGAGAGGTGTA
>NC_037544.1:28624503-28650733 GCF_001531365.2 Cynara cardunculus var. scolymus | reverse complement strand
TGCTATAGCTTCGTGTGTAACCAAAGATTGTTTAGATAGGTTTTTCTTTAGCTTATCTTTCTACAAAAAGTCTTGTAAAATCTATATTGATCTTCTCTATCAATATATATTTTAAATTTAAAAACATTGTGTTTGTATTCATCCCCCCCTTCTACAAATTGTTTCTTATCTTGTAGACCCTTTCGGGACCAACAATAGTGGCGCCTCAAATCATGTCACCTCTAATCGGTCCACACTTCATAACATCTCTGAATATGGGGGACCTGATGAAATAATACTTGGTGGTGGTAAATGTTTGAAAATATCTCCTGTTGGCTTTAAACACATTAACACACCACTCAAAACCTTATCTTTACCAAATGTGTTATGTGTTCCTCATCTACATCGAAACCTTATATCCATTGCTAAATTGTGCAAGACTAACCGAGTTTCTGTTGAAGTTTTTCCCTCTCATTTTTTGTGAAGGATCTTCGCACGGGGGAGCATGTAATGCGGGGGGAGAACCTTGAAGATGTCTATTATGCTAACCTCGCATCCACATTGCAACTCAATGCCACCACCAAAGTCTCTCCACTTAGATGGCACCATAAATTAGGTCATCTTTCCATCAAAGTATTCAAGTCTCTTGTCTCAAACATAGGTCTCAGTGCTAAGCAAATCTATGATTATATGCATTGTTGCTCTTGTTCAATCAATAAAAGTCACAAACTACCTTTTGGTCCAAATTCATTCGTTGTCACACAACCACTTCAATTAATATATTCTGATGTGTGGGGTCCTGTTCAAACTTCCATTGACAATTTCGCTTATTACGTCATTTTTGTATATTACTACTTAAAATATGTTTGGCTCTACCCTACGAAACGGAAATCTGATGTTGCCACACTATTTCCCCAATTTAAACTTCGTGTTGAGAAGTTCTTCCAAATACCAATTGTGTCAATCTTCACTGGCAATGGTGGTGAATACCAAGGCCTTAAGCCGTTCCTACAAGCTCATGGCATCTCTCACCACACCACCCCGCCTCACACTCCTGAACAGAATGATGTCGTCGAATGACGACATCGACATGTGGTTGAGACGGGACTTGCTCTTCTCCATTATGCCAAATTGCCACTCACCTTTTGGTCTCATGCCTTCCAAACTATTGTCTATCTTATAAACAGACTTCCCACACCCATCCTCAACAACCAAAGTCCATTTCAATGTCTCTTTCACCAAACACCAAACTACACAAAAATCAAATCAGTTGTCTTTGCTATCCCTGGCTAAGGCCGTACACCAACTCCAAGCTACAACCGCGATCGACCCCATGTCTTTTCTTAGGTTACTCTACCTCCAAATCTGCTTACATATGCTTTGACCCTACCACCCGTCGCCAATATCACTCTCGTCATGTTCAATTTATTAAATCTCACTTTCCCTCCCATTCCTCCTCCTCACTCGCCTTGCCCACTACCAATGATTTCTTCAAAACCCCAATAACCACTAAGGCACCAAACTCCTCATCACCAACAGATTCATCAAACATATCATCATCTCATGCGACCCCTACACCTCATGTCCTACCACAAGAGATACCACGTCTAGCATCACCATCCCATCCTACAACCCCTACTTCTCAACCCACCTCACCAATGTCTGATGCTTCTCCTTACCCTACTCAACCTTTTACTCCAAATACCTCACCATCCACACCGCAAACTCAGCCATCCCCTCCTGTTTCAACTCCCACCAATTTGTGTTTTACCCCAACCGTCTCCACTTCTCACGATGATAATTCCATATAGCCATCCACTTCACCTCCACCAAAATGGACCAGAAATCAAAACCCAAAATACTTCAATTCCTCTTTCATCAACTCTACCACCCTTCATCCCATTCATTCCACCATTGAACCCAACACTCATACTCAAACTCTCAAAGATCCCAAGTGGCGACATGCCATTGGATCAAGAGTTCAATGCCCTCATGCAAAACGGAACTTGGGAATTAGTTCCACGAGGTTCTCACACTGCGATTGGATGCGAATGGGTATTTCGGGTCAAAAGGAATCCCGATGGTACTATTTCAAAATATAAAGCTCGTTTAGTTGCGAAAGGATTTCTTCAACAATATGGGAAGGATTATTTTGACACATTCAGTCCAGTAACAAAAGTTGTCACCATTCGAGTCATTCTCTCTCTTGCTCTCTCTCAAAGTTGGCGCTTACGAAAACTTGACGTGAACAATGCCTTTCTTCATGGAACTCTACATGAAGAAATCATGACTCAACCAACCGGATTCATTCATCCCCAATTCTCACACCACATATGTAAACTTCGAAAGTTTCTCTATGGACTTAAGCAAGCACCAAGAGCATGGTACTTGGAACTCACATCCTTTCTTCATACTTGTGGTTTTAGGAAGTCCAGGGCTGATGTTTCTCTATTTATCTACAATCATGCCAACATTTTGTGCTTCTTTATGGTGTATGTCGATGACATTGTACTCATAGGAAACAATACCGACTTTCTAAACCAATTCACTCACTCTTTAGCCAACCGGTTCTCCATCAAAGACTTAGGTCCCCTCCATCACTTCCTTGGTATTGAAGTAATTCCTACCCAACAAGGTCTTTTTCTCTCCTAACATCGTCACATTCAAGATATTATCAACCAGTTCAATATGGATGGTGCAAAAGAGGTTGCTACTCCTCTCAACTCTTCAACTATTCTCACCCCCATGGACGGGTCCCCAAGTGTTAATCCTACACCTTACCGGAAGTTAGTGGGCTCTTTGCAATATTTGGCATTCACGAGACCAGATGTCTCTTTTGCTGTGAATCGACTTTCACAGTTCATGCACTCCCCGTCGCAACTTTACGGGCAGACATTAAAATGAGTTATTCGTTACCTAAAAGGCACAATTCATCATAGCCTATATCTTAAGCATGGTTCCTCACTTGACATGAAAGCATTCTTAGATTCGGATTGAGGAGGGGTCTCCACTAGTGGTCACTCAATCACTGCTTACATCATTTATTTAGGCTCAAACATTATCTCATGGCGATCAGCATGTTAGAAATCTGTCTCCCGATCTTCCACAGAGGTGGAGTACAAAGCCTTAGCAAATGTTGTGGTTGAACTCTCTTGGGTCCAACATTTACTTACAGACCTTGGTGTTACATACTCGTCCTCTCCTACGCTATTTTGCGATAATACGGGTGCCACGTACTCCTGCACTAATCCAGTATATCATTCAAGAATGAAACATGTTGCCTTGGATTATCATTTTGTACGTGAAAAGGTAGCGGACGGTTCGTTAAAAGTTCTTCATATCAACTCAGCAGATCAACTTGCGGCACACTCACAAAGCCTCTCAGTCGCAGCTCACTCGTCCGTCTTCTCTCCAAGATTGGAGTATCCGACGGATCCTCCATATTGCGTGGGCGTATTAAGACCAATAACACAATTGGTCAAATCATTTGATTTAATGCTCTTAAATGGTCATTATTGTCAAATATTGTTCCTCCTTTAGCTCCTTAGATAGCTCTTGTAATTACTCCTTTCCATTGTTGTATATCATCTATCTAAACCTCCCATGTATTCAGTTTTGATACAATTGAATTCAATACAATATTATTTTTTCTCAATCTCATTATAGTTTGACCTCTAATTTTGGAGTGATGGTTTTTTTTCTTTTATAAAGGAACAATAATCGGAGTTGAGGTGTCATTATAAAATTTGAGTATTCTCAAAATTTTGAATTATAGTGTTGTTTACTTTCGATGACCTATTTTTGCAAAAGAAATATTTTTAAATTAAACATCAATTAATAAATAAATCAATTTATCAATCATCCATATATTTCTATAAAAAGATAACTTTAAGACTTTCAACATCATGTAGCTATGTAAGCCACGTTTTGCCTCCAATTTTTTCGAGTAATAGTTATTTTTATAAAAACTTTCTCATTAATGTCAATATAAAACAAAATCGTTAAAAAATTATATGATCAATATAAATGATAATAAAAATAAACTTAGCAGAAAACAATAAAGAGAATTAAGTATTTTAAGATACTGCATTATGGTCAGTTTTTGGGTATCTAATATTGATGAGAAATTGATATACTCATAAAATATGATAGTATATAAAGAGAATGATGTAACTCATGTTTGCCTTCAATTTTGGAGTAATGGTTATTTTTTTTATAAAATTTTCTCTTTAGTGGCAATATGAACAAAACAAAAAAAAAATTATGAGGGCCAATAAATCAATCATTATATCTATAACTCTATAAAAAACATATATAATATATGCATGAGCTGACATTGTAACATTTCATTATTTAAAATTTTGAATTGTGGTTTTGTTTTGGTCATTCCACATCGATGGAGAGATGATATGTTGGAGAATAGATTGAGTACATAAAAAAGATAAAGATGTTATTTAAATGTGAAAAAAATGTATTTGCTAAATATGTTTTTGGCATACTTTTATTTAAAGTAAATTATATATAAAAATGATAAGAGGTGTCTTTGATAAGTAAAAGAGTTCATTGACTAAATATGTTTTTAGGCTGACTTTTCTACTACTACAAAAAAGATTTATCAATATAAAAATTAAGTAAAAAATAAATTTATGCGGTAGCATTGTAAAAAATGTTGTTTGAGTCTGAAAAAACCATAAAAACAAAACTATTGATGGTGCATATTAAACTCTTCATAACAAAAACCTATTAATATTATAAATATATACAAATTAACCACTAAAGAAATACGTTTCATTTTAACTTGCCCTATTACTTCTAAAAACTTGGATATTTGATTTGAGTATTTTAAAATCTTGAATTGTAGTTTGGTTTTGGTCATTCCACATTGATGTTGAGATGAATAGATTGGAAAATATATTTGAATATATATATATATATATATACATATATATTTGAATATATATACATATATATATATATATATATATAAAGGATTGAAACTTCTTTATGATGTATAAATGTGCATTGGCTAAAAGAGCAACAAAAATAATGAGGTGACTTCATATCAAATAAAATATCGGTTTTTATTAGTTTAATATCTTATATGTAAATGATCATACCACTTAACTTACTTTAATAGATTTTTTCTAAAAATATTATAGCCACCGAGCAACGCACAGTGCACAACACTAGTTTACTGGGAAAAAGGAAATCAAAATCAAATAAGCCTTGCTCCTTCCTCCCGCCTCCATTGCCATCCTTGACCAACACTCCAGCCCTTGATCGATCGGCATTTCCTCCACGACTCATGTTGTTCATCCAGCCCTCATAGCCCTTCCTCCAGCTTCGCTGTCCATTTTCTAAGTTCCTCTAAGTTCCTCCATCGTCGTCGTCCTCCATTTTCTGAAGTTCCTACATCAGGCCATCGACCCTTCCATTCTCCTATGAAGGAGGGAGACGATGGAGCGAGTTGCAAAGTCATCGGAATTGCAGAGTAACCAGAGATGCAAAGACGATTAAGACGTTGCCAGATATGCAAATGATCAAGAGGTCATCGAATATCCAAAGACGATTAACGTGTCACTAGAGTTACAAAGACGATTAAAAGTTTGGCGGAGTTGAAACTTGTAAAGATGGTTAATATGATTAATAGGAGTTGCAAAAAAAATTAGCCCTTGTTTGTTTTTTCATTTTCAGCTCTTAATTACCACTTATGTCTGATTCATTCAGACGTTTTGTAATTCAAACTGTTTGTTTTTTTATTTATTTTCATATTCTCTTATCACTTAATAGGGTCTGAATAAATAAGAGGTAAACTAATATTTTAATTTCTCTTGATTCCCATTTTCTTTGATTCTCTTTGGCTATTGCTTCTTTCTCTATCAGGGATGCCACCGTCCTTTCATCACCCATGTGAAATGCATGCCCCCACCTTCTCTCTCTCTCTCTATACATATATATATATATATATACATATATATATATATATATATAATTCTTGTACGTATAGGTTATCTTAGAAGATTAATGTGAAACAAGAACTTCTATCGGCGATTAATCCTAAATCAAAAGTATCGATCTTTCCGCAAACAAATCGCTGGCATTCCCGATAGCATCAAAAGTCTGAAAGGTATCCAAAAAGTTCTTACTGTGTTCCATTTGTTAAACAAGTGTTGAGATGAACTTCAGTAATGTAAATTTCATCAAAATCAAGAGAATTTTGCAGAACTATTGTTTAAGATTTCATACTTCAGACGTTTGTCAGTTTACAAAAACAAACAGTGTTATTGATTCAGATTACAAATTTTTGTACCACCTTTTATAAATCAAAAATAAAATAAGATTTCAGACTTCAGTACCTTTTAAAAAACAAACGTCATCTAGGACGGTTATTTTTGGTTCTCTATATGTTTTGTTTTTCATTTGTTTTGTTTTTTTTGAGTCCATTAACTTTAAAACTTGAATATATAATAAATAATTTTGTGTGTGTATCAATTTTTTATTCAAATTAAAACTATGTGAATTGATAAGGGATAAATCATTACAAATGTTTGCACTAAACGAATTTGTATGTATGTAATACTTTATACAATTTTTTATTTTGATGTAATTTTCTCTTAATTAATTAATCGTTTTCAATTTGTATTTTATGATACATAATCCTCCACTACAACTCTAATTAATCAATTTTGTTTACAAACTAGTATTAATTTCGTCTCAATACGAAATAACACATTCCTTGACATTTTTTTCTTTCTAATCCTTAGTTTTTACAAACTTAATTTCCGTAAACTATGAAAATTTAACAACAAAACCATTTTCCCATTTTGTTGTTTTTAGTTCGGACCCTATACGATCAAAAAGTTTTCCGATTATACGTCGTTTTCTCTTGTCAAGTTCAATGGCATAGCTTATTTGTTTTTAACCTGTTTCCTTAATACATAGTTGTTTAATCCACATATAAATCTCATATTAGTTTAAAACGATGAAATGTTTAGTAATTGGTTATGTCGACTAAACCGTTTCATTCCTGTAATTACAATTGTTCTAAGATTATAGAACTGTAATTATTTTCACTACAAAATAACTGAATTTTCGGATGGATAACCCGTCGCTAAAAGTTAGATCCGTCGGTGATCCGTTGGTAAATATCCCTCGGAAGAAATGACTTGGGAAAAGCTATTACCTATGGATCACAAACGAATCCATTACAGACGAATCAACGATGGCGGGTATACCGAGGGATATCCCATGGCAGGTATACCGACTAATCACCAATGGTCGGTAATACCAACGGACTACCGGCGATTAAAAATGTAAAAAATAATTATCAATTGAAATCTGTCGGTGATCCGTCGATAATTTTTTTTAGAGTAAATTACA
This sequence comes from Cynara cardunculus var. scolymus, assembly GCF_001531365.2. Lineage (NCBI taxonomy): Eukaryota > Viridiplantae > Streptophyta > Magnoliopsida > Asterales > Asteraceae > Cynara > Cynara cardunculus. Next base: position 28,643,374 of record NC_037544.1, on the reverse strand, counting down.
AATTTCACACCTATGGTTTGAGAAAATTTTGGATTAGGTCCCTTAATTGAAATAATTACAAGGGTGGTCATCGTGGTTTTATTTTTATTACGGATCAAGTCCCCCGTATTAACAGTGGTTAAAATCTCTGTTAACTCAAAGGAATTCTCATTTTTCACTTTGTTACAAAATTTGTAACTATTTTTAAGGGGCTTGTTTTTCCAAATTTTAAAACTCAAGAAACAACTTCCAGATCCTTAAAAAAACAACTTTAAACAAAATTTAGTACAAATTATCATAGCATAGTTATGTTAAATATAAAAAAAACAACTTTCAACAGATAAAGTGCAAAACAATCTTGGTGAACTACTAGAAGGAGATGCTCCACCATTTTTAGCTTCGCCCACCTTTCTCAACCGCTTTTGAATCAGACATGTGATTTTCTTTCCTCGGTCACCGGTTTTCAATCCCAGGTCCTTGAAGCCATTGTTTGCATCTCAGACTTACCATGCCCGAAGCTTATAATCAGACTTCTCTTTTTAGTTGCAAATAGTTCAAAATTCGTCGAAAAGCTTCCTCACCGTCCACTTCCCAGCCATCGTGTTTTCTTCACCCTCGTCCTCTTCATCAACCAAACTTATATTCTCTTTGTTAGCTAATGTAGTTGGTGATGGGGTATGACTACGATTCAAATCAATCTCTTCCTTCTTATTTTTGCTTTTTCCTGATTTTTTCATCGATTTCGAATTGAGTTTTTTCTTTGACGGTTGGGAGCTTAACGATTCCTTCTTTTTGATTGACTTCTCGATATGATTCCAAATCTTCTCAACATTAATCTCGATTCACCATTAGAGACGGTGGCCTTGGGAGGCTGCTTCTATAGAACTTTTCAGGACCCAAAGACCACCCGCTCAACACAAATAAACAAAATCAAATAGATGGGGACCTACTCAACTATGTTTGATTTTGGGTTTGGTTTTTTGTTTTTGGATTTGGTTTGTTCACGGAATACATGGCGGATCTAACCCTAGAAAAAACCTTTTTCATCTCTTGGCTATGAAATCAACAAGGGTTTTTTCATCTATTGATTTGAATCCCAGATGAATTGCATTTTCTTATTTTTTTTTATTTATTTCTTTCTTTTTTGGTTTAGAGATCAAAGATGTTTCCTTTTTCTTCTCCTACTCGTATTCTCTAAAGAAATGAATGAATGAATCCTCTAAGTAAAGGTTTTTGTAAATACAGTGAAGAGAAGTTAGAAGAGGCATGCGATGAATAAAGTGTTTGGTGTAAATGTTAATGGGAACAAATTAGAGAGATGGAGCATCCTCTGTTTCTTCATCTGGTCTCTGTGGACTTTGGATTTGAATAAAGTGAGTTAAATTTCCTGTTGAGCAATTCTTGACTTGTGCTAGTTAGTAATGAGTAGAATTTCTTTTTGAAATTTTACATCAAAACCAGTATCACAAAGCTAACTTATACTGAGGAGATTGTGCTTTAGCCCATCTACATAAACAACTTTGGATACAGAGATGTCACATTTGCTTAGCATATTGTATCCCATTATCTGTCCTTGCTTGTCATTTCCAAAGGTTACAAAGGCTCCGTTTTTATCTTTGAATGAGGATAGTAAACTATCGTTTCCAGTCATGTGCCTTGAACATCCAGAATCCAAGATAGCAGATATGCACATGTTGTTTCTGTAAAACACATTCGAGAATTTTAGGTACCGATTCGTTAATGGGTCCTTTAGTGTTAGATTTAGATGCATCTTTCTTTTTCTCCTCTAGTTACCAATCTTTGCTAGTTTTCCAGATTTGGTCTTAGTTCCTGCTTCATCTGGATCTTAGGATTTTTCTTTTTCTTAGTTTAAGAAAGTATGCAGAGTGGGCCAGAGAAGTGTTGCTTTAATTTTAGCAAGAGATCAAGACATTTGCAATTTTGAGCATAAAATGATTTCTTAAAATCTTCTTTTGTATTGAAGGAGTTTGAAACAAAGGCATGGTTATTACAATCTGGCCTAGCATCAGTAGTTCTAGGGAACTTCTTATCTAGTCCAAATTATTCTTTTTGAAATTTCCTTCTTCTCTTGAAGCATCTCCTTCTCTACCTAATTTCCCTTGACCTTAGTGAATTTCACTGAAACAAAAGCATTGAGGTTTTCATTAATTTTCAGTTTACCCTTTGGTTCCTTTGCAAACTTAATTAGCCTTTGAGGAGCAAGCTTTAAAGTCTTTTGAAATAAGGGAGTTCTAGACTTTTCTTGCTTTGCTTTTTCTTCCTTCTCTAGTTCAAGACAAGATTTGGCTTTTAGCACATATCCAAGAAGTTAGGGCAAATAGGAATCCTCGACATTTATTTCATAATTGAATCAGGCTTGTCTGGAATTCCACAAGGAAGTTCAGAGATGTCTGGGCTTGAGGCCACTATCTCCGTTTCCTCGTTATCATCTGACTCTGAGTCAGAAACTAGAAAATCTCTTTTCCGTTTTTGTTCAAAATTGTGAGATTCTTGGATCTCAAAAGATTTAAACCATTCTTCTACTTAGATTTTAAAAATATCTGCATCAGAGAGCTTTTTCTTGCTTTCATGATCTTGAGATTCACCATGATATGAGTCATGACCATTCTTATCTTTCTGTAGAGAAGGATCCAAATCAATCATTGAGCAAGGAATGATCTGTGGTTCAATCATTTTTGAAATAAAGCATTGCTCTAAAGCTTCTTTTACATCTTGTTCAAAAGTTTTCCTTAGTTCGTTTTCTGCTTGTTCGGGAATGAACTCTTTTGCCTCAAGATTTAATGTCTTCTGATCCTTAGATACAAAGGTACTTGTCTCAAGATTTTTAGAGTTCACTTATTCAGAGAGCCGAAAAACAAAAGTCCATTCTTTTGTACTTTTTCAAGGTTGATCTGTTTTGACTTTGACGAGAGTTTTCTAGAAGTGTAAAAAGTGTTTTGAAAATTACATTTTCTTGTTCTGACTCCATTTTCAACTTTCATTCTTTTGAATACAGAGGGCTCAAAGATGACTGTAAAATTTGGTTTTTGTTCCTTCCCCAAGCAAAATATAGAGCTTAAAGATGATTTCTTATTAAATGTAAAGGAACCTAGATCATTAAAACCTAGTTCTTTTTTATCCAACTGTGTTTTTATCTTTCCATGCACTTGTTGTGCATCTTAATATTTCTTTATTAAAAGTTCTCTCTTTTGTAAGCTTTGATGCAAAAGTTCTCTTTCTTTTTGGAAATCTTTTTTAAGAGCAACAGAGTTAAGTCCATCACTCTCTGCTTCTTTGAACTTCTTTTCCTTTTCCTCCAAGGCTTTTTCGAGCTTTTTTGACACTCTTCTTTAAATGTTTTTTCTTTGAAGATCTTTAATTTTTCAATGTTTTCTTTTTCAACAAAGATCTTCTTTTTCTCCTCAGTCAGAAGCTCTGTTTCTCTTTTAAAACTTGATAATTCTTTTTCAAATTTTTTTCTTTTGTTTTTTTCTTCTAAGAGCCTCTGCTTGAGTTTTTCAAAACCAACAGCCACAGCTTACCTAAGCTTCAAAGTCATAGGACTCTGATTCACTGTCATTAGTCACAATCATTCCCCAGAAAAGTGCTTGAGTGGGTTCTTCATCTGAAGCAGAGTGAAAACCCCAGTTTTCTTGCTCTTCCATAAGGCTCCTTTGGTTTCAATTGTATTTGTACTTGTTTTTTAGTACAAAGCATCCTTAACTAGAGGTCCTCTATATTATGCACCAAAGTGACCAGGCTTATCACATATGTAGCATTTCTTGTTGTGTTTGGCATTCTCTATCGTGTCTTTCTCTTTCTTTACAAACTTAGGAAGTGGTGCTTGTCTTGGCTCATACGCTTGCCACTGTTAAAAAACGGGCTTCTGAGACCTGTCTCCTTTTTCTTCTTTCCCTCTTTGATCAAAGGATTGTTTTCCAAACTTCGCTGTGAACTCTTCAGTGATGAGGGTCGAGGATTGTGCAAACGCACTAATTTCATCATCAGAACCAGGCATTTTGTCCTCCTATTCACTTTTTGCTATAAAAGATTTCTTACCTATTTTCTTCTCCTCTCTGGATGAACTTTCTCTATTTGAACTATCTCTGGTTGGTCGTCCAAAGTTGGTCTTCTCATTTGATTCAAAGACTAGACCCAGAGGCCCTCCAACCAGAGACTTCTTTTTTAACACATCCTTTTCAAGTGACTACAAAGTTCCATATACATCATGCAGAGACCATAGATCTAGGTCTTGATTCGCTTGTAGAGACATAGACAACTGTAGTCATTCTTCATTCAAACTTTTCAAAAAGAGTGTTGTTTTCTTCCTGTGTACGAATCACTTCATAGTTTCAACACTTGTTGATCAAGATGTTGAATTTGTTATAAGTTTGCTCCAGAGTTTCTTTTAGTAGTGCAGCAAAACTATTATATTCGCTTAGACATTATGCTTTTCGATTTTTTCGTCTCTTGGCTCCACCTTCTAATTGATTTGCCAACTGATCTCAGATCTCTTTGGATGTTTCACAAGCATCCATAGATTGAAATATCTCATTAGGAATGGCCATGATCAATAAATTTTTGGCCTTTTGATCAACCTCAATTATAAGCTTATCATCACCATTTTTGTTTCTTAGGGACTCTTCGTGCAGGGATCTTAACCGTAGTCTGAGTAGCAGGAACACGAAGAATGGTAACCATTGGAACATATGGTTCATTCTTCACAGAGAGATATAATTCCTTGTCTAAACCCTTGTCACGTCCCCATTTTTTTTTTCTTTCGTTCGAGTGCCATGACGTCATTCTTAATAACTTATGCCATGAACAAAATACGAATTTAAAAATTTAAACACACATTCGTTACATAATTGCGAAAACGTAAAATACTTTAACGTAATCAATGCTAATTAATTATCTAATCAAGCATGATTCAATACATAGTTTCATCTTTCTTCATTCAACTCGTCTACTGACAATTGATACCTGAGATATACATATGTATAATATAAGCTAAAAGCTTAGTGAATACAATATGGTTTCACATAAACAGTGTTTTAGTGTATTTTAGTTATTATCTTGCAAGTGAGGTCTCGGTTCGTCACTTATCTTTGCGTATGTGGCGTATTCTATGGACGAGGACTCCAAGACCTCGAAATTGCAAGCCCTCCTTTCATGTTCAACCCACCCCATACGGTGGAAGAATCTTGCCGAATCATACTAGTTACATATCATTTATTTGCAATACTGACTCATTAATGCAAATCTCATCGTGACATGCAACATACATCTCATTTAAGTGACAATATAAATCACATACGCATGATCCACATTATACACAAACTTGAATATCATATTGATAATATCAATTCATCATAATCTTTCTCATCAACATCATCTTTCATATCATGCATATACTTAAATATCATGTACATCAATACAATCAAGTCATTATCATATGCATATAACCATATCATGCAAATATCCTGGATAAAATAGTTTGTAATAATCATGTATATATCTCATAAAAATCGTATAATGTACTCACCTTGAATCGTTAACGTTTGATAGGTCGTTCTCTCAAAAACCGCAACCTACATGATAATTTATACCATTYCTAAGGATCTTAAATAATCGTAATTAAATTGATTACTATTCCTTAACAATCTTAACACAACTTTGCTTAATATTTTTTATTGATCAACCCCCGATACCATCATATCTCATGTTTCGCTCAAATATTTTCTTGAAATATTATTAATAATCTGACGTCGTTATAATATTAATTGTTGCTCGTACATTTTATAAAAATGTGCAATACGCTTCATATTTTCTTGAACAATAAGTATTTTATCAAAATAACTAAACTAAATAGTTTACAAGGTAAATAATGTTTTGTGGCCAAAACGTCTCGTTTAAGATTTGCAAGTGAATAATGGTGACAACATGCCATACACATATAAATAACGCTCATTCCATAACTTTAAACTTCAACATAATTAATACTCGAAGTAATGTTTAGAATACCAATTTTCCATGTCTAGGGCATTTCAGTAATCTTAAGAAGCAGAATACCAAAGGTATAGCTTTAACCAATTCCCTAATTTATAGCATTCTTGGTACATATCATAAGTCAGATATTAAAATTGTGCTTAAAAATCCAATCCCAAATCGTAGGGGCATTTTTGGTAATTTTATTAAGCAATACTCAAAGTATTGTTAAAATACCGATTCCTTAATTATGAGGTCATTTTGGTAATTTCATAAAGATAATAATCAAAATGAAGCAGAGATACCAATTCCCAAGATATAGGGTCATTTCGGTAATTTATAAGGCGAATACATAAAGTATCGCTAAAATACCGATTTTCTATTTATATGGTCATTTTGGTAACTAAACGAGATAAATAATCGAAATTGGGTCAAAGTTTGCATTTTACAAAAAAGAAATAAATTTGATGAAAGTCTCATAAAGTTACTATCGAGAAACTTATTTTCTGGAACTTAAGGGGGTTAAATGCTAATTTCTGAAACTTAAATGTTTAGTGCATATTAAAAATATAAGTACGTAAAAGTAACAAAACTCATGGTTAACTCACTGGTTAATACATCGAAGCTTCCAGATTGAGGTTGTGGGTTTGAATCCCATCCTCAACACCCTTATCCCTATTTTCCGTTAATAGGTAAACAGACGTGGGTCAGATCCGTCCGACCCAGTCACACACGATTTTTAGAATTTTAAACTCGAAAATGGTTCATTTCATGATTTTTTTTTCTTCGTTCTTTTTACACCAAAACCTTGGTAATATTTTTACCAACATTTTGACATAAATAACATATATTTTCGTCAAGAAATAAGTTCCATTTTCTTATTTGAACTTTTGTTTTTATAACTAAAACTCAACAACTTAAAAATATAAAATCGAACCATCTAAAACCAAAACTGAGATATGAGGCTACTGAGGTTTGATAGAGTACTTAAAAACGAAGCCATATACATAAAAACTAGGGCAAATTGCATGAAAAAGTAACGTACTTTAGTCTTCACCGGGTTACCCAGGTACTTAAATGTTTAAAACTTTACATCTTAGGTACCAAAATGGAAGTTTTGAAAGTACGTTACCTAAAATAGGAATCAAGTTAAAGTACGTTACTTTTTCATGCGATTTGCCCTAAAAACTATGAGATTTAGTTAAGAATCTCACTTAAAATCGGTGAAAAACTGAGATTTTCAACTCGAAGTTCAAACTTAGATTTCTCTCTCAATATTTACTTATTTTATAAACTATTTGAACCAAAACGATCCTAAGCCAGTGCTCTAAATTTATATGCAAGAGTTTTGGCTTAATAGTTGACGAAATCAGACCAAATCGCGAGTTTTTGGCTGATGGGTCCTTTTCTCCAAACAGACATGTACTGTTGCAAAACAGGTCCCTCATCTTTGAAAAAGATGACATTCGCCCCTCTGAACTTTCTGACATTTACCACCGGCCCCCTGCTCTCACTATTTTAATAAGACTTACACATTTTACCCCTAAATCAACATTCTATTTCAATTTTGGTTATTTCTAATTTTAAAATTTCGATAATTATTTCCTTCAACTAATCACATAAAAATTTTAACACTTCAAATAAATTTAATAAAAAATATATATTTATAGACTCATATAATATTATTTTTATATATTTAAAATTTTGGGTTTTGCAACCCTCATAAAAGTTAATCATCTGGATTTTCCATTAAGGATATTCATCCCGAAGAAGAGTTAGTGGTTTTGTTAAAGATCTGGCGCTATAAGCGGCATTCTATGCAAGATTTGTCATTTTGCAGAAAAACACGGATTGAAGGAAAATGAGATCGAATTGAACTTGAAATTTGAAATTTATTGAAATTGACTGTGAAAACTTGTACATAATAGAAATCAATACGCAAATTCTTTTAAGAATCGAGAGAAATCATAAGAAATTCAAGAATAGTGAACTAGTCATGTAAACTTGAAGAACAAAGATTTAGAATGAAAATTAATTAATTCTGAGAAGAAAACAGTCTATTGAATAAGAAATTATCCTTAATAGATTGGATAAATCTGATCAATAAATTGACTAGATGGCTCTGTACCAAGAACCCAGATTCTCAATTCAAGTAATTAGGTGCTAAAAAATAATTATAAATGGAAGCAACAAAGTATTAATTATTTTTCAAAAATAAGAAATAATGAATATGATACAAACAATAGTAAGATTACCATAGTCATCATGTGTATTGATTGGCAAACTAAGATTATAGAATTACATCGAAAACACACAGTAGTGTGTGTGAAAAAATCACTCAAAATGCGCAAACCTCTCTTCAAGTACAAAGATGATTATTCTATCAAAAGCGTACAAAAACCCTAGAAAGAAACTCCTATTTATATCCTAGAAAAGGAAAGTCAACACTTTCTCCAATAAATGATCTCCGCATAAAAAGAAAAATAACCACTTCTTGTATACGTGGCAGACTATGATAGGCAAGGGCTATTCTTTTGTTAAACACTTTGGCAAACTTTACAAAGTTGGACCAAATGCTCTGCATGCATGGTGTAGAGGCTCTGCATCTTCGAGTCTTTGTTTTCTTGCGAGTAGCTCTGAATTTGTGATCATTTTGGTTCTAGCCTTTGTTCCATCAACTTCTTTGTGTAGAAGTCCTCTGGTTTAGGTCTAGGTTTCTTTTTACAAGACTTTTACAGCAAGAAATAAGTCTAACACATGCAATATGGGATTTGCTTCTCTCAAGTTGAGAGAATTTTGGGCCCCTCGATGACATAGTTTGATTTACAAAGTCAATAGACAAGTAGATTAGTTGAACTAATAGCACTTGTCTTACTCAAATATGTTGGGATCCAGAAACATAATCTTTGAACTATGAAGAATGAGATATATCTATGCCTTAAGTTCAAAAAAAATCATGAAACAAAATCTGTGTTATTGTGTATCGTTTGCAAGTGGGAGAATGTAAGTTTTTACATGCCCATGACACATGTCACACATGGATACTGTTAAGGAGTATGTAAACCTGTAGGGTCGCACACAAAGAATAAGTTTGTTTTCACTTGTAGGAACCCATATTAAATCAAGTTGATTATAGAAATAATTATTCTTGAAGGATAATTATGAAAATATGTGTTAAATAGTAATTATGATAATTACAGGGTATTATCATTAAATATGTATAATTATTTTAAAGTTTAACATAATTATATATGTTACAAATAATTATTAAATCTTATTTAGAATTATAGTCTATCTTAATTCAACCCATATAATAGGCCAAATTAGTGTGGATGATTCAATTCTCTGAATTTGGTTATCAATCTAAATACATACATATTAGAATTAGGGTTCTTTTGGGATACTTGATGGAAGATCTACCCGTGTTCGTGTGCAGATCAACTGTAGAGAAAACCCCGTTCAGTTTTTAAGTGCTTGATCAAATATCCCACCAAATCTACAAGGTACATATCTAAACACCCTATGGTGTGTTATATTAATTGTTTTAGGTGTCATTGGATCCGTCTTGGGTTTTAATCTTTAGACAAGATTTCTAAATTGTAACCTAAATCTATTTTCCACTGCATTTTCAAGGTGACGAGATTGTTTAAAACCCTACATACGGTATCATGTTTCTTTTCCCATATACCATGTACTAACCAATTATAATTGGTATGCAAAATTTTATACCATGTACCAACCAACTATATTTGGTACCAACTAAATTGATATCAACATTTTTTGGTTGGTGCATGTTGGTATGGTTATGTACCAACAACACAAAAGTTGAAGCTATAAATTTATTTATATTTATATATTTACCAACAAGATCTAAATGCACTAAAACCATCTAACATTCAAATAACATCTTCATATGTGTTGTATCATTTATCCGTACCTATACAAACATGCAAATAACCTTTATATAATACAAACATATACTAATAATCTAATAAACGTGGTTGTTGAGGAACGGTAATGGCTAGTGGACGTGTGGATGAGTTATTAAGGTTACATGAATGAATTCAATTAAATTCTATGCATCTACCTACTTTAATTTAGCAAGACTAAAAATAAGATAATTAAAATTTAAAAAAATCTAAATATGTCGTATTATTGATTAAACTTCAACTTAAAAAATAAGTTGGTATGATACGGTATTACCATGGTACATGACTTCTAATGGCACGTACCAACCAAGTTTAGATGGTTGGCACAGTACTGTCAACCAATTAGATTCATACCAACTAAATTGGTAAGGTTGATACAAAAAATGGTTGGTTTGTCTTGGTACCAAATTGGCACCCCTATTCTTTACATTCCATCGCATTGTGGTGGGTACACAAGTAGTATGTGCGTGTGTCTGTGTGTGCGTATGTATAGATTAGATTAAGAATCTTGAGGACTAATCTAATCAATAGATTAGATTAAATCAAAAGGTATTAAAAAATAGGCCTATTTTAAATAAAATGGTAACATAAAAAGCATTTTTTTGTCAAATTAGAAGAAAATTGAAAGGCATCTTAAGGTTTTTAAACCTAGTAAATGGGCTTTATCTCAACCATCGCCTCCTCCTTCACCAATCGTGTAAATCGATGAAACAATATTTAGTCTTTCGATTATGACTTTGGATCAACACTCTCATCTGCACTGTTTCATGTTGAATCCTATCGAAAATGTAAAAAAAGATCATAAATTTTCTTATTTGATTTCGTCGAGTTTTTTTTCATGATTTTTGAATCCGATCTTTATAAATTTAGTTGAGGAGTAGGAGAAGATCCTTTTGATTTGGTAAGACAACTACGAGAATCATCGGTTTTAGCATGCCATTCAGTTGGAAGAAGAGGACTAGGTGCACAAGATTTTCATAATTGGTGGCCAACGTCTTCAATCGTCGAAACACGGTGATTCTATTGTTGTGGAAACCGGTTTCCCAACTTCTCTTATTGATCTCATGTCAGGAATCACGGTCGATTTCATAAATCGTCAGCGAAGGAACAAAGGGGTAATGATTCACCTTGTCGTCGTCATCAGATTCGTTGGTGGATTCAAATAATTTGTCATCTAGTCTTTTAGATTATCAGGGAAGTGTTGAAATTATCGAAGAGGATGTTGTAAGCGGTGGTGTGGTTGTGAGTGGTGGTATAGTCGTGGGTAACAGTAACATCGAAGTTGATGATTTGAGTATAATTGAAGTAGAAGGGAACGTTGAAATGGAAAAGTTGAATCTGGTAGTTGCAGTTGTGTTGAAGGTTTCGTTTGTGGTGGTTTTGATCTTAGGGACAAAGAGGTTTAAGTTTGGGCTTACAATATTATTCATTTTGTATCTTTGATCCAGTGTCAAAACCGAAACAATATTAGCGGGTAGTGTTCTGAGATAGAGCGTAGGCCTGATGTAATCGTCGAATATGGTGATTTGAAGGCTTTAACCGGTGAAAATTCTATAGATACTGTTAATTTTCTAATCAGAAAATTGTGTTTGGATTCATGAGGTGCAATAACATATTTATGAAATTGTATTCTACTTCAGGAGGTGAAATAGCATGGTGAGTATGTGTTTCATTTGGTGAATCTGTGTGTTTAATATGGTTAGTATGTATTTCATTTGATAAATCTATGTATTTCATTTTTCATCTTGTGAATCTGTATCACGAAAATGATGATTATGCGCTGTCTTTATTAAAAACAACTTTCAATTAAAATCATAAGATCAAAACCAAATTAAGTCTTAGATCGGTTCTTATGGTTCTTAACCTTTTTGTAACTATCATTTAGTGGATTGTTGAATATAGTCTTAAATGTGGGAGTTTTGTCCCTCATAGGAAAGAAAGTGAAACATTAATTGCTTTATAATAGGTTTATAGAGTTTGGCGTTGTTTTTCTAGCTTGGCTTGGGCTGCATATAATAAATTTAATGGTAAAAAAGATATCACTAGTACTAGCATGTTGCATATTAAATTTAATGGTCGAAAGATAACGCTAGCACTTGCAGATTATAAGAATAGGGACCACCGTGAGTATGCTTGTGGGGTAACCGGCGTAAGTCTGGTCGTGCGGAAAACAGCAGGAGACACTGTATTGTTGATTACTTTTAATTTTTTTGACAGTTTTTTGTAGTTGCTTTCTTTCTAAGACATGTTGGGTAAGATTAAATGAGAGTTTTGCTGGTTATGGATTGCCAATAACCAAAGCCTATAAATCTGAATTAATCCTATCATTTTGTCTAACATTTTTCTTTCGTTTTCTTTCTACCCGTATTAATTCTATAAAAAATGATGTTCATGGAGATACAAGGACTTGTTGTGTCCTCAATCTAAGACTAGGTTATTTCTGGGGGTAAATTAGCCTTAACCCAATAGCAAATAGTGGGGGCTAATATTATCCTAAGGATAGTTATTCCAAATTACATTCTAATCTTCTCTATTTATAGTTTATGCAGTAAAGTTTTCTAATGATCTCTCAACAAGAGCACCAATGATAGATACCGATTCGAGATGGTCAATCCCCATGAAAAGCCGAAGCTTGAGAGAAGAAGTTTGGAACAATTTTTGGCTCAATTTCATAATAACTGGAAGTCCAATACTTATAGTAATAATGAAGCAACCTCTAAAATTACAATTATAGATCCTACCCATGACTTCTTTAAAAGAAAGACATGTCTTTTACTGAGCAAATACTAAATAAGAAATTAGAAAAACTAAAAATAAAATTCTGGAAATAAATTGGGAAGCCTCATATCAGATTCTTCGCTTGAACCCACTATATTTTTTTATCAAAATTTCTAAATTGATACCATTTCCACAGTCACCATAGATCAAAACGAGAAATGGTTATGATGAGTTTGTAGTGTTTGTTTATTTACACACCTGCAATTTTCATTTCCTCTTATCATTTTTACAATAATTTCACCCTTTTTTTGTGGTTGATGATGGTACGACTCTCCCTATCAAAAGTATTTTGGCAAAGTAACATTAAAAACTACCAGCAAGCCTCTTGAGTTGAAGTCTGTTTGTCATGTGCCTCAATTAAAGCACAATTTAATTTCCGTCCAAAAATTGTGTCTCGACAATGACTGTGTTGTGTGTTTTGATGGTTCTTTTGTTTGTGTTAAGGGGGAGAGAATGGGAGCGGTCCTTCTCTGGGGTCAAAGTAAAAAAGGAGTCTATCCTCTTCGCCGAGGCCTTCCATCTCCATCACGGTCTATTCCTTCCCTTCTTTGTCCGTCCAAAAAGAGTCCGCAGATATTTGGCTTAGTCGACTCGGTCACACATATTCTATATTTATAGAAAATTTATGCTCAAAAACAAGTATTTCATGTTCCTCTAGTTTTAAAGACGATCGTGTTTCTTGCAAATTAGGAAAAATACTTTTATTGCCTTTTGATTTGGTTGTACATCAGTCTCCGTATCTATTGTACTTAATACACAGTGATCTTTGGCAATCTCCTTGGTAATTATCAATATTACGTTGTCTTTGTGGATGATTTTTCACCATATACTTAGTTATAGCCTTTATGTAAAAGGTCTGATGTTCATGAACATTTTATCACAGTGACGATGTTCAAGAGTTTTATAACTCCCCTCCACTTCATCACTTTGCTCATAATTGTATTTTTTTCAAAAATCATGCCTCGAAGTCAGGCTCAAAATGGCAGCCTTAAACGTAAATTCTTAAATTCAATGGATCAAAATTGGTTGTATATTTTCTCATGAATGATACAAGGGAAAACAAAGCATAAATACAAAACTATGCACACAAAGAAAGGAAACTAGCAACTTACTAGGCTATAAACAAGGCAAACAAGATGGGTTATATATGGAGAGGATATGGAATATATTTTGAATTCCAATACTCCCCCTCAAGTTGGAGCGGTGTAGATTATGAGTGCTCAACTTGTCAAGTAAGAACCGCAGCTGTTTAGTTCCTAATCCTTTGATAAGAAGATCAACAATTTCCATTGTAGAAGTGATGGACAATGGTTCAACCTCCCGTGACTCTACACTTTCATGAAGAAAGAAACAATCCATTTCAACGTGTTTAGTTCATTCGTGAAAAACCGAGTTGTTGGCGATGTGATGAGCAACTTGATTAACACAAAACAAAGGAGTTGGCTTGGCCGAGTGAACATCCAATTCAGTCAGAAGCCATCTCACCCAAAGAATTTCACTGACGGTGGACACCATGGACCTATATTCTGATTCAGCAGAGGAACGTGAGACAACTGATTACTTCTTGGTTTTCCAGGATATTGGTGCACCTCCAAGGAGGAGTAAATATCCAATTCATGACCTTCGAGTGACATCCGAGCCAGTCCGATTCACAGTAGGCCGTGAGAACATATCCTACCTCATGTGGGAAAAGAACTCCTTATCCCGGCGTTCCTTTCAAGTAGCTAAGGACCCTATGTGCAACGTCCAAGTAAGGTTGTCTCGGGTCCGCTACAAATTGTCTCAACGCATTCACTGAGTATGTTATGTTTGGTCGTGTAGCTTGTAAGTAAAGTAATCTGCCAACTATATGACGATAACGACTGGCATCACTTTTGGTTCCTTTTCGGCTCTATCAAGTTTCAGATTCAGCTCGATGGGAAACAGACTCGGCTTGCATCCTTGTAACCCACAATCTTCAAGAATGTCAAGTATGTACTTGTGTTGATTTAGCACGAGATGTTCGGACGTTCGAGTCACTTCTATACCAAGAAAATACTTGAGGTTTCCTAGGTCTTTGATGCTAAACCTGTTATTCATATCATCTTTTGTTGCTTGTATTTTTTCTGGGTCGTTTACAACCATGACCACATCATCGACATAAATAAGAGCCGCGACAAAACTGTTTCTTTGCATGTGAATAAAAAAAGAATAGTCGTCTCGAGACTGCTTAAAACCGAGGTTGACTAGGGCTTTGGTAAACTTTTGATACCAATTGCATGAAGCTTGTTTTAAACCATACAATGACTTTCGTAGACGATAAACTCTAGTATCTCCTTCCTTTGCAAAGCCTTGGGGAATCTTCATGTAAATTTCTTCATTCAAGTCGCCATGTAAAAAGGCGTTGTTAACATTGAGTTCGTGGATTGCCCCAATTTCTTTTGACTGCCACGTCTAAGAGAGTTCTGACAGTGACAAGCTAAGAAACCGGAGCGAACGTGTCATGATAGTCAACGTCCTCCATTTAGGTAAACTCTTTTGCAACGAGACATGCTTTGTATCTTTCAACCTCACCGTTGGGTTTATAATTCAATTTTGAATCAATGGCATGTTTTCCTTCAGGAAGATCTTCCAATGTCCACATCCCATTCTTTTCTAAAGCTTGAATTTCTTTTCTCATAGCTTCTTTCCACCTATCGTTTTTAACGGCTTGATAAAAGTGTTTTGGGTTCATCGTTAGAATTGATGGCCGCTAGGAAGGCCTTGTGAGTATCAAAAGATTTTTGTATGAAACAAAACTAGGTAGAGGGTGTACCGTTGAGGACTCTTGACTTGGTGGAGCTTATGCATGGTCAACCGATGGGGGAAGTTGGACGTGATAATCAATAAAGTGCTTCGGTTGACTTCTGTTTCTTTTCTCACGATTCAGAATAGTGGCATTAGGTTCAGTGGTAGTACCTTGCAATTCATGGTGAGCTTATTGGTTATTATTGATGGTTCCTGGATCAATGTGTAGCCCATCAGTTTCTAAATCTGGGCTCCCTTCATCAAGGTCTTGGGTCAAGGCATTTGGTTCACCTGGGCCTTGGATTGTCCACTGTCATTGGCCCACACGTCCTATTTGGTGTCATAACGGACCGACCCATTATATATCCCATCATCAACTTCTAGTGGGTCATCATTTTCGTGTTCATCGTCTTTCTTGTAAAACAAAAACTGGTTCTCATGAACCTCACATTCCATAGAAACAATTATCTTCGTGTTTTCAATGTCAAATATCTTATAACCTTTCATCCCTGTGGGTAACCCAAAAACACCCAAGGCCTCCCCCTTGCTTCAAACTTGTCCCCTTTGGTCTCATTACTTCTAAAGTAGGCCAAACACCTAAAAAATTTCATGCGTTCCTAGTCTGATTTTTGTTGAAAAATGATTTCATGGGGGTTTTATTTTCTATCACTTTGACGGCAACCGATTGATAATATAAGCAACGGCTAAAACACATTCGCCCCAAAATCTTTTGGGGAGATTGGCTTCAAATCTAAGAGCACGCGCGGTTTTGAGAAGATGTTTATGCTTTCGTTCCACCACCCCATTTTGTTACGGGGTATGAGGACACGTTGTTTCCAATGAAAAATTTTCCTTACTGGGAATGGACCCTGACCCATCGGGTAACCCGGTCCACCTGCCCCGATCGGGGACGGGGATTCCCCGGATAATCGGGTCCCAGGGACGGGGACAGGGATCTCCGCTTGGCGCAAGCTGGGGATGGGGCCGGGTATAGCACTCCCCGCCCCGTCCCGTATCTGTTTTTTCTACATATGTTTTATATGAATTTGGGCTTTGGGCTTTGGGATGTAAAATGTAAATGCTTCATCCTCCTTCCTTCAATCCAGTCCACATGACCGCATCCTCCCACCTCATCTGTAGTCTACGATTTTCTCCCTAGTGTACGAGTACGACGGCGCTTACTCCTCTCCCGACCAGGCTACCCTAATCACCGACGGCGACAGGCCGACTCCCTCTTCGGCTCTCCCTCTCCCTGGTTTTTAGTTGCGTACAACGTACTTGGAGTGGGCAGTGGGCTATGGATTCAAGTTCTGAAAGGTATGTCTTCAATCAGTCAATCTTCTTCACTTCTTGCCTAGTTGCCTTATTGGTTATGGTTATTGGTTTACCTTACCTAGAGTTTGAGCTTTTACGAAGTGGCAGTATCATATATGTTTCCATTAATCATCTTACTACCATTTTGATTATTATATATGTTCCTTGATTTGTGAACTAATGTGGATCCAAATTAATATATTATTGTGGTTGGTCAGCTTATTTAAACAAATTAGGTTTTTGACTTCCTTTATTATAATAATCATACATAGGTTCTGACTTCTTGTTGATATCATGTGCCTGCAGCGGTAGCCCTGCAAGGCTACAATCACAATAATATATTAACTAGTTGTATACCCGCGCAATGCGGCGGGAGTGAAATTTTGGAAAGATGTAAATGGGCATATCGATTACGGACAAAAATTTGTATTTGGTTTTATCAGGATATATATTTGAAAAGATGTAAAATGTTCTATCAAGATATATATTCGACTTCCCGCGCAATGCGGCAGGATGTAAATGTTCTATCAAAATATATATTCAATTTTTAAATATCATTTTTTTTAAATAGTTGGTAGTTCACATCTGTATCAAAATCCGAAAATGAAAAATTAATGCAATTTCTCATTCAGAAAGTCTAAAATTTATGTTTAAACAAAATAGAAATTAGAATCATGTTTTTATCATACACAATCATCATTCAAAACTTCTTGATACACCACATTTGATGTGTAAACTCCTTCCTGATTGAACTTTTTGGTAGGTTTCACTAATACCTTCGTATTACCACGTGAACATATAACTCTGATTTAAACAGTTTGTTCCTACTCTGATTTAAACAGCTACCATGAACAGATAACTCTGATTTGGGTTGGTAACTTAATATGAACAGCTACCATGAACAGATAACTCTGATTTAAACAGTTTGTTCCTACTCTMAAAAAAAAWTCATCATCCTTCTCTGAAAAACAGCATGAACAACTTTACTTTGTTTTTTCTCTATTTAGAGACTTGCATCCTTTCAAAGCAAGAAATGTATACGTGTTATTTTGCTTTATATATACACAAGTTGAGAGAGTCACACATGACACATGTTTCAGGATTTAAAGTGCTGTGTATTTTTGAACAATGAAGGTTAACATTTTCGGATTTATGTGTTCTTTCCTTTCAAATCAAGGGATGCTCTTTTTAGCTTCTATGCAAAGGATTGTTTTTGAATAAGCTACAACATTCAGCTTGTAATGATGGATACTTTATATTATTCTCATGTCAGCTGTTGTGCAGTGTGTGTTATGACCAGTCCTTATTGTGCTAGTATGGATGAACAAAATGGACAGACATCTTATTGTTTTGAGCAGAATTTTGACATAACCAATATCATAAATGCATAGTTCTTTTTGTTTCTGGTGGCCAAGTACTCAGAGGTTACTAATACTATGAAATCTTATGCTAAACCGTTGATTGACATCATGCTGTTATCATTCTATACAAGTAAAAGATCTGAATAACAGAATCATGTGTTTGGAATGCAAAAAATAAACCCACTATTGTTGGTTTTGGGACTCAGAAGGGGACCTATGCAGATCCAACAATTCTTTTTCCCAATTCTTATATAAATGGTAGTCTCTATAAACATACAATGACATAACCAAGTTTAGAGACGAGCAGAAATGTATACGTGTTATTTGTTCCATCTAATTGAAATACCAGATGCCAAAGATGGATGGTTATGATGCGACTAAAGCAATTCGAAGAGCAGAAATGGAGAGCGATGTTACCTGAAATGCTTTCAAGTTGAACGATACGGTGATGAAGAGCGAGTAATGACAAAGATGTAATACAGTAGCCACTACCTAAAAACACAAATATGTATAGCCAAGGATCAGGATATGAGCTAGATACATTTAACATTTTGTTCACTGAATAGCAAAGTACGTTAAAACTACAAAAGCACAATGCAGTAAGCTAACCAAAGTACGTTAAAACTACAAAAAATTCCCTTATATGTATGTACAGATTGTACATATTCCAAGTGTAGATAGTACTTCTACCATTCTTACCAAAACTTATATTTTCATTAAAACTCAATCAACATGTCCACACCTTCTTAACTAATC
>NC_037544.1:28600059-28623728 GCF_001531365.2 Cynara cardunculus var. scolymus | reverse complement strand
GTGAACGACAGAAACGTGTAGAAACTCCATTTTAAAGGAATCGTCATCT
Organism: Cynara cardunculus var. scolymus; assembly: GCF_001531365.2. Classification (NCBI taxonomy): domain Eukaryota; kingdom Viridiplantae; phylum Streptophyta; class Magnoliopsida; order Asterales; family Asteraceae; genus Cynara; species Cynara cardunculus. Next base: position 28,623,679 of record NC_037544.1, on the reverse strand, counting down.
TGAATCGTCGTCTTGGGAGGAGCATTTTTTCTGGAACGTCTTCTTGGGGAGGGGAGCCTTGTAAATCGAAGCGACGTATGGTGGTTTGGGGATCATTATTAGATAGGTGAAGGGGGAGGGGAGCCGGTAATAGGTAAAGGAAAGTAAAGGTGAAGGGGGAGGTAATTATTATTATTAGATAGGTAAAGCAAGGTAAAGGTAAGGGTAAAGGTAAAGGGGTATTTTGGGTATTTATAAACTTAAGACTTTAAGACTTTGAGGGAAAATGTTTAATAAAGTAGTATAGATATGTACAATATTTTAGGTATAAATAATAAACTCAATAAAAAGAAGTTGGCACTTGGCAGAAAGCATTAAGTGCAGAGTTGTTATAAGCTGTGTGTATTTTTTATTTTTGAATGAGTTGTTATTATGTGTATCTTTCATTAATTTTAGATGCTTTTAGGTTTGTACTTTCTAAGTTTATTATATATTCTCATTAATGATTTTTCCATTCACATTATCACATACAATCTTTTTAATTTTAGATGGAACCTTTGGAAAATGAGAACATACTTGGTGATGAGAATGAGATGGAAGAAAACAAGGAACAAGAAACAACTGGTGATGATACTTACGAGTCCGGAAGCATGCCTGTAGGGACTACCACTAACACGAGCAACGAACAACCACAAAAAAGATTAAAGTCGGTCGTTTGGAATCATTTTTGAACAAGTGTATGTTGATGGTGTTAGACGATATGCAAGGTGTACTTATTGCAATAAACAACTAACGGGTAGAGCCAACGACTGAACTACACATTTGAAGGACCATTTTAAGCATTGCCCAAGAAGAGTTACAAAGGATATTAGACAACATATCATCGTTCAGGACCAAAAGGCTTCAGACGGAAAGGGGAAAATGAGTAAATATTCATTTAATGCTGAACTTTGTAGGGAAGACTTAGCTAAAATGATTATTATACATGATTATCCGCTTTCTATTGTCGAGCACTATGGTTTTCGAAAATATTCAGAAGGTCTCCAACCTTTATTTAAGGNTTATACATGATTATCCGCTTTCTATTGTCGAGCACTATGGTTTTCGAAAATATTCAGAAGGTCTCCAACCTTTATTTAAGGTACCATCTCGAGCAACAATAAAGAGTGACATAATGAATATTTATGAAAAACAAAGAGGTTACACTTTGCGGTGTTTGGATGAGAATGAGAGTAGGATTGCCTTAACTTCAGATATGTGGACAACAAGTAACCAAAAGAAAGGTTACATGGCGATTACGGCACATTATATAGATGGCAAATGGAGTTTACAAAATCGAATCATCAGGTAATWATCTCTAGTGTAGCATCTCTAGTTTATATCGTGGATTAATTTATTGATAATAATCTATTATTTTGTTTAATGCAGCTTTATACACGTGCCATCTCCACATACGGCCGAAGCATTGTCACAAGCTATGATGGAGTGTCTTCTCGATTGGAATGTCGACAACAAGCTGTCAACTTTGACTCTTGACAATTGCTCGACAAATGATGCAATCATCGACAAGCTTTTAGGTACTCTTTCTTCTTCATCGCTAATGTTAAAAGGGAAGATATTTCATATGCGATGTTGTGCACATATAATTAACCTTATTGTGCAAGATGGATTTTCTATAGTTGGGAGAGCTATTGAAAATGTTAGGGATAGTGTTGCATTTTGGACAAACTCTCCTAAGAGAGTACAAGAATTTAAACTATATGCACGACAATTAAGTGTAAATTGTGAAAAGGAATTAGTTCTTGATTGCAAGACAAGGTGGCATTCGGTGTATCTTATGTTAAATGTTGCATTGGAGTATAAGGACGTCTTTAGTCGTTTGAGCAAAAAGAAGAAGTTATGTTTGCTTACCTAGTGAAGATGAATGGGCAATGGTGTCAATTGTTTGTGAAAAGTTAAAGTTATTTTATTGTGTGACTGAAAAGTTTTCGGAAACATTATATCCTACGTCAAACATCTTTTTCCCATTGATTTGTGAAATTAAAGTTTGTTGAGTTGGAAAAATTCTGATCATGATGTTATTAGGCAAATGGCATCATTAATGTTGATCAAGTTCAACAAATATTGGAGTGTCATACACGAGGTCATGAGTGTAGCAATTGTGTTAGATCCTAGATATAAGTTGAAGTTAATAAATTATTTCTTTTCGAAAATCTATGGTGGTGAGGCAAAAAGTGAGGTTATGAGGATACATAACCTATGTGTCGAGTTATTTGAAGAGTATAAGAAGAAGTATGCCGACAAACCTTCACAAAAAGGACAATCAACCGCTAGTTCCTTAGATGTAGATGATTTCACTTCTGACAAACCTACATGGGAGATGGATTTTGAGTTTATGATGTGTGATGATGATGTCTTTAAAACAAGTGAATTGGATGATTATTTGGCCGAAAAATTGTCAGCTAATGAAGAGGGCTTTGATATCTTAATGTGATGGAAATGCAATGGCTCCAAGTTTCTTATGCTCCAAAGAATTGCAAGAGACGTTTTAGCCATACCAATTTCTACAGTAGCTTCTGAATCCGCTTTTAACATGAGCGGTAACAAAGTCACAAAACAGCGTAGTCGACTACACCCACAAACAGTTGGAGCATTAATGTGTACTCAAAGTTGGTTACGGAAAGAACTTCAAGGTAAAAATTTATTTAAATTCGTAGTCATACAAGTAATTATATTTTTTTCTAACTTGTCTTACTTTTTGTTGATAAAAAACATGGAGTGCCTCAAGCATTTGATGAAACAGTTACATATGATGCGGATGTCGAGTAACAAGTGGTTGTTTTTTTAATGGTAGATAGTATGGAAATTTACTTGATATGTTTTGGTCCTTTCGGATATTACTCGATGTAGTTTTAGTACGTTTGACGTTAACTTTGATAATATTAGTTTAAACTTTTTGGTCTTGTTTAAGTCTTATTTTAATATTAGTGTATTTCAATAAATAGTGATATTTTATAATTTTTTGTTTTTAAAAAAAATCCCCGTTTCCCCGTTGGGGATCCCCGTTCCCCAGCGGGGACGGGGATGGGGATGTGATCATATTCCCCGGCGGGGAAGGGGATGGGGATGTGATCATAATCCCCGGTGGGGACAGGGACACATACAGGGGATCGGGGACGGGGACGGGTATTGGGGTCCCCGCCCCATTACCATCCTTATCCTCACCATAAAGTTAATCATCTCATCGGACGTGAATTCCCCCCATTTATCTCTTCTGATTCTCTTAACCGATTTTCCAAATTCGGTTTTTATCAATTTATAGAAGTCAATGAGACACTTACCTGCTTCATGTTTGTGTTTTAGAAGGAAGACCCACACACCCATACTAAAATCATCGACAATGGTTAAATAAAATAGTTTGCTCCCAAAAACGAGGGAGAACGATACTTTCCCCAAACATCACAATTCAATAACTCAAAGCAACCCTTGGTTTTAATTTCACTCTTTTGAAAAGGTAGTCTAGTGTGCTTAGCTCTAGAACAAGAATCACACAACTTATTAAAAAAAACATTCGTAAGGAAATCAATCTGAATAAGCTTATCATCGGAAGCGTGACCAAGCCTTTTGTGCCAGACATCCATGGTTGTCATTAGAGCCTTCTTCTCGGTCCCAAACTCCGATAAAGACCTCTTCTGCACTCACCCGCACCAATCAAGATCCTCGAATGAAGTTTCTGCATTACACAAAAATCAGGAAAAAACATTATTGCCGATTGAAGATCTTTACTCAATCGACTAACGGACAAAATATTGCAAGTGAACTCGGGGATATGAAGAACCCCTTTCATTTTTGTACCCCCCCCCGATAAGGAGCATTCACCTCTTCCTTCAACGGGTATAAAATCTCCATTAGGAATAACGACGGGGTTCTCATTGCAAGTTTGGACCCTGTTCTCAAGTATCTCGACGTTGCGTATAATGTGTTTGGGTGATCCCGAATCAATTACCCAATCGTCCCCAAAATCAGTTTTACCTGCCATGAAAGCCGTCAGAGCCAGATCATCCTTTGTTCTTTTCCCACTGCCTGCAAAGTGTTTCAAAAAGGTTTCATACTGCTCATTAGTCAAACCTGGAACGGGACTTGTATCAGTCTCGATACAGGCAACCTTTGGTTTGCTTTCGTCTCGCTTTTTGTTCCCCGGCCACCAGTCGGGATATACAACCCGTTAGAAACAGCCCTCCTGGTAGGTCTGTCTCGTTGTTGGCTGGAGTTGCCTTCTCTTCGGCCGTGTGTGAAGGTTTTAAAAGCAGCAGATTCAGTCGCAGGTTTCTTGTCGCCGAATATAGTTCATTGTCGTTCATCTTCCGCAACAAGGTGGTAAGCGTTTCCCAAACTTGGAACCGAACTCATAGCAAGAATTTGTGTTCTAATGATAGAAAATTTGTTATCGAGTCCCATACGAAACTCGTAAAGACTTTCTTTTTCCCTGAGTTCCACCATCTTCTTCCCAACATCACATGTACAACCATTGCATGCACAACATAGAATTGAAAGAACAGCCTGCATCTCATCCCAAAGCCTGTGCAACTTCGTGTAATAGGTAGAAACAGAGGCGCCTCCTTATTGTGTTCCGTTGAGGATTTGTTTTAATTCATATGCCCTTGGGGCACTTTCCTTCCCAAAAACGTTCCAGTAGATCGCCCTAGATCTCACTGGCAGTACTCGCGTATTTCATACCATTTCGAATATCTTCTTCCATGGCCGTTGTGAGCCATCCTCTCACCATGGCATCACAACTCATCCTGTCATATAATCCACAACAGTCTTCTCTGGTTTCTTTATGGACCCATCGACGAAACCGACTTTGTTTTTGGCAAATCATCTCTTGTGACAAGTCTGCATAGTTGTTGTCGGGGAGAACGTCTTTGACATGCATTTGTTTCGGGTAATCCGAAGCATGTATGTAGAGGGGTGAGTTTGTATCAGGACCGGTTTCATGTTTCGAACCAGGATTGGAGTTCTTTTTGTCGTTGGCCATGGATAAGGGTCGCGGCAGTTTAGGTTTGGTGTTTCTAGGTCAGACCCATTCTGATACCATCTTAAATTCAATGGATCAGAATTGGTTGTATATTTTCTCATGAACAATTCAAGGGAAAGTAAAGCATAAATACAAAATTTTGCACGCAAAAAAAGGAAACTAGCAACTAACTAGGCTAGAAACATGGCAAACAAGATGGATTATATATGGAGAGGATATGGAATATATTTTGAATTCCAATATAAACATCCACACATAATTGAAACAACACAAACTTTTTTAATTCAATCTGATATGCCTGCTCAATTTTGGGTTGATGCCTCCTTTATGGCGACTTACACGATCAACCGTTGCCTATCTCGGTTCTAGGGGGTTTATCGCCTTTTGAAAAGTTGTTTAGAAGGGTTCCCAATTATAAATTATTGAAATCTTTTGGGTGTGAATGCTTTCCTCTCTTGATGCAAACTTCTTTCCACAAGTTACAACCTAAGTCATGTGTATTTCTTGGATATGCGGCAAATTAGAAAGGGTATCAATGTTGTTATCCAACTTCTGGAAAAGTTTTAGTTAGTTCTCATGTCTTATTTCGCGAGCATAAATTCCCGTATCATGACCTTGTCAAACCCTCTCCAAGTGTATCACCTATGTCTTGTGATACAACTCCTCTTGTGTCTATCTCGGGTCGCTCCCTACCATGATTGGGTTCTCCCGTTGGCCTTCGTCTCGAACCTCATCCTCCCCTAGTATGTCACGTGTTTTCCAACCTCATATATTACTGCCAAACAACTTTCCTGTGCCTCATACAACGCTGCCCAGCAGCTCTGCTATGTCTCTAATCAACCACCCTCAAACGCATAAGCCCAATAGCCATCCAAAAAGTCTGTCCAGCAGCCCCCAGTCGAAGTCAGCCCCTTGTGTCGTAAGCTCCCTCTCTCCATCTTCTGTGGTGTCAAGCCGTGCATTGAGTTATCTCATAGCACTTATGGTGTGTCATTTTCTCAACCTTCACATTACATGGTCACTCGTCTTAAAGAAGGTATCACTAAGCTGCGTAATTTAATAAATCTTAGCACTGAATTACTTGAAACCGAACCCAGGTCCTATAAACAGGCGTCTAAAAATTCACGTTGGCAACAAGCTACAATTGATGAATATAATGCTTTAATTGATGATGACACATGGGAGCTTGTACCAAAACACCACTCACGTAACTTGCTCCGTCGTCCGTGGGTATACAGGATAGAATATAATTCTGACGATACAGAGGATAGACTCAAAGCTCGACTAGTTGGAAACCATCAACAGGCCGGTATTGACTACTTCGACACCTTTGGTCCCGTTGTTAAACCCACTACGGTGCAGTTAGTTATCTGTTACCAAAGCCATATTATTATCTTAGTTTTGTATGTTGAAAATATTGTGCTTACCGGTAGTAGTTTGTTTATGGTTCATAAGTTCATTCGTTTGCTTTCTACTCGATTCTCGATGAAGGATTTGGGAGATTTAAGTTATTTCCAGGTTGCAAGCACTGCTTCGGGTTCATTCTTGTCTCAACACAAATATATTCTTGATGTTCTCTCTAAGTTTAATTTGCATACAGTTAAATCTGTACGTACTCCCTCATCTCTAGGATCACAATATCTTACAATGATGGAAAGCTTCTTACTGATCCCTCCAATTATCGTAGTGTGGTTGGTGCGTTGCAATATTTTAACTATGACTCGTCCTGACATTGCCTTTGCTGTTAATTCTGTTTCCGGAGTTTTTGCTTGGTTCCTGCACTACTCATCTTCTTGTTGTGAAAAGAATTTTCAGATGCTTGCAGGGTACATCCGATCATGGACTTTTGTTGCACTCTCATAGCTCTCCTTCTATTGTCATTGTGTATTCTGACGCAGATTGGGCTGGGTGTCCGGATAGTCGCCTCTCAACTACGGGTTATGCTGTTTTTCTTGGCTAGAACCATCTCTTGGGGTTCTAAAAAGCAACCAACTGTTTCGAAATCCTCCGCTGAAGCAGAATATAGAGTGCATAACGGCTGCTGAAACAATCTGGCTTAAACAACTTCTTGCTGACATTGGTGTTTTTCTTCGGTGTCCTACTGTCCTCTACTTTGATAATGTTTCCACGACATATCTCACAGCTAATCCCGTTCAACATGACTGGAGTAAACATATTTGATGTTGACTATCATTTTGTTCGTGAAATGGTTGCTGGTGGCAGTCTTCGTGTTCGGCACATCTCTAGTCGGGTTGCAGGTTGCGGATATTTTTACAAAAGATCTTACTAATTAATTGTTTAGTCGTCATAAGTCCAATCTGTCCATTTTTTCACCTTGATCAGATCGAGGGGGTGCATTAGGATAAGTGCGTATTGATAAAGGGCAGTATAGTCTTTTCATTATTTAGGGTATATTGTATTCTGCTTCCTGTATTTATATAAGTGGCAAGGGCTCCCTGTTTTGGGGCAAGCCGACATTCTCCAATTTGTCTGCACAAATACAATGAGAGATGGGATTAGAATGAAGGTATAGGAGATAAGGTGGGTGGCACGTACCGACTGAGTTAATACATCTCCAACATACACCTCTTAATTCACTAGTTAAAGAAGGTGTATATCTATAAATCACGAGCATATTATATATGGAGTAAAGATGGTATATATAATTATATAGCAACATGAAAAACAAGAAGTGTCAACTTTCTAAAAAATGAGTCCAGTAATATATAGTGTTAGAATCAGAGACTAAATACTGAAGGAATGTTGCATTGATACTAAGAAATGAAGGGGCTATAAATAGCCAGTTACATAACTGAAAAGCAAAAGAATAGCAAAAGAATCTCCTAAAGAATAGCTCTATCTAATGACCAAGTCTTATTCAAAACAGCTACTAACAGTTACTAACTAACATTCCCTCCCTTAAGCTAAAGCATCTGCCACCAGCATTTAGCTTACTTTGGTTATTTCTGTCATTCCAAGCATGCTCCGAAGTCGTTCAAATTGTGCCAGCTTCAACGGTTTTGTCATCACATCTGCAATCTGATCATGTGTACTGCAGTATCTGAACTCAACCACTTTATCATTCACTAGATCTCTCAAGAAGTGAAACCTTACATCAATATGTTTACTCTTACCATGGAACACCGGATTTCTGGACAGCTGTATGGCAGAGCTGTTGTCACACATGATAACAGTTTCATCTTTTTCTTCAACTCCTAGTTTCTCGAGCACCCTTCTGTGCCAAACACTTTGACAAGCACATAAGGCCGCTGCTATGTATTCTGCCTCCGTGGTGGACAAGGCAACCACTGGTTGTTTTTTCGAAGACCATGATACTGCCCCATTTCCAAGCATGAACACGAAACCAGAAGTGCTCCTTCGATCATCTATATCACTGTCATAATCACTATCTGTGAAACCAATCAGTTTAGTATCCTTGGTCCCCCTTTTATAAAGAATTCCCAGATCAATTGTCCCCTTCAAATACCTCAAAACTCGTTTTGCAGCAAGCCAATGCATCATAGTTGGAGTAGACATAAATCTGCTTATCAGACTCACACTATACATCAAGTCTGGTCTGGTTGCAGTCAAATACATTAAGCTTCCAACCATCTGTTTGAAAATGGTTTCATCAACCCTTTCTCCTCTGGAATCCTTTGACAACTTTGAGCCCGGTACAATTGGATTTTTCACAGCATTACTATTTTCCATACCAAATCTTGCTAACACCTCTTTGGCATACCTTCTTTGACCAATAAAAATTCCATCTGAACTTTGCTTCACTTCAATACCCAGAAAATGCTTCATTTTTCCCAAATCAGACATCACAAATTCCAACATCATGGAATTCTTGAATTCTTCACACAGACTTCTATCATTTCCAGTAAATATCAAGTCATCAACATACAAACTTACAATTAAAAGCTTACCGCTGTTGGTTTTAGTGAACAAAGTATGCTCGCTTGGACACCACTCAAAGCCTTCTCGCATAAAGTATGCTTCAATCCTGCTGTACCAGGCCCTTGGGGCCTGCTTAAGCCCATATAAGGCTTTATTCAACTTGTAAACCTTTTCTTCCTCTCCTTGTTTGATGAACCCTTCAGGTTGTTGCACAAACACCCGTTCCTTAAGCTTTCTGTGCAAAAAAGCGCTTTTCACGTCAAGTTGGAAGACTTCCCAGTCGTATTGTGCAGCTGTTGCAAGTATCAAACAAATAGATCCAACCTTGCTACTGGTGCAAATACTTCAGTGTAGTCTATGCCATAATGTTGTGCATATCCTTTTGCCACTAGCCTAGCTTTGAATTTTTCAACCTCCCCATTTTCATTAAGTTTAGTTTTAAAAACCCACTTAACTCCAATGGGTTTAACTCCTTCAGGCAGATTAGTGAGTTTCCAAGTTTGATTTTTTTCGATGGCTTCAATTTCTGCTAGCATAGCTTCTCTCCACTTCTTATCTTTATTAGCTTCTTCAAAAGTTACTGGATCACCTTCAGTCACCAACATCATTACATTAAGATTTTCCTCTTCATCGAACTCTTCTCCAGCATCATAATCTGCCAACCAGGCTGGAGTTCTTCTGTTTCGTGTACCCCTCCCTTGGGATGGCCCTTCATGCGACGGATTAGGGCCAACATTAGGTGTGTTAATGGTAGCACTGGAGGTGCTGTCATTTTCTTCATCAGGGCCTGATTCTTCATCACTTGGATCTGTGTCTATACCACTTTCATGCTGATCTGCCCACTCTAAAGGCTGCTGAATTTCTGCTGTTGCAATGCCCCAGTTCCAGCATGTCTCTTCTTCAAACACAACATCTTTGCTGGTTATGACTTTCTTTGAGGTTGGATCACACAATCGCCACCCTTTGGACTCATCACTAACCCCCAATAGAATACATTTTCTGCTCTTGTTATCCAGTTTGCTCCTTTTCTGGTCTGGTACGTGTACATGTACAACACATCCAAACACCCAAAAATAATCTACCACTGGCTTCTTACCATTCCACGCCTCTTCTGGAGTCCTGTTTTCAACTGCTGCTGTAGGACTTCGATTTTGAATATGCACACATAACTTAACAGCCTCAGGCCAGAATGTTTTGGGAACTTGCTTTTCGTTTAGCATTGAACGGACAACATTCATGATGGTCCTATTCTTTCTCTCGGCCACCCCATTTTGTTGGGGAGTATATGTTGTAGTTAACTGCCTCTTAATGCCTTCTTTCTTACAGAATTCCACAAATTCGTTTGAATTATATTCCCCACCCCTATCTGTTCTTAGACAAATTATGTTTGCACCAACTTCCTTTTCAACAGAAGCCTTATAAATCTTGAACATTGCAAATGTTTGTGACTTCTCTTCTAAAAAATAAACCCATGTTTTACGTGAAAAGTCATCAATAAAGCTTAAAATGTACCTTTTGTTGCTATTTGATGCTGGATCTATAGGACCACATACGTCAGAATGCACCAACGCTAGTTGCCTTGTTGCTCTCCAAAAACTCTTCTTAGGAATGGATTGTCTATGTTGTTTTCCAACCAAGCATGTGCTGCACAATTTTTTGGGGGACTTAATCGATGGTAGACCATCGACCATCTTCTTATAGAAGAGTGTTCTGAGACTTTTATAGTTCAGGTGGCCAAATCGTCGATGCCACAACTGTGCTTCCTTTTCTGCCGCATCTTCAACTTGCAAACACATAGAATTCTTTGTAATAGAGGGTATTGATAAGCAAAACATTCTGTTTTTGCTCATGTTGGTCTGCATAATTATTCCTCTGGTGGGGTGGAATACTTTGCAAGTTCCAGTTTGAAACAAAACAGCTAATCCCTTTTCTTGTAACTGCCCTATGCTTAACAAGTTGTTTTTGAGTTCAGGAAGATAATAAACATCAGATAAGACTTGTGTTATACCTCCTATTTGCACCCTTATGTTACCCTTGCCGACCACAGACATCTTCATATTATTACCAAGTCTCACTGTGTGGTTGAATTGTTCATCTAGAGTGGAGAACCATTCTTTGTTCCCGGTCATGTGATTACTGCAACCTGAATCAAGAAACCATAATTCTGCTCTTTGTGTCTGATGAACATCTGTGCAGGTTATCAACAATAGTTCTTCTTCATCCTCTCCTTCAGCATAGTTCGCCTTCTTTTCCCATTCAGGACACTCATATTGAAAATGTCCCAACTTGTGACATTTATAACATTCAATAATGTCTTTATTAAGTGGTTGTCTACCACGACCCCTTCCACGTCCTCCTCTAGCACCACCTCGACCCCTACCACGCCATATCGATCTTCCTGAGTAACCTTCAACACTTGTTCCTCTGCTGGACTGCCTTGCATCCGTTGTTCATGAACCAGCAGACTTCCATGTAATTCATCAATACTTAGGGTACTCAAATCATTTGACTATTCAATTGAGCAGACAACATAATTAAATTTGGGTGTCAAAGATCTGAGTACCTTACTGACAATTGTACTTTGCTCCATTGTTTCCCCATTTGACCTCATCTTGTTCACAATTGTCAGAGTGTGTCCCAAAAAACTGTCCACTCGTTCATCCTCCTTCATGGTCAACAACTCGAATTCCCTTCTCAAAGCTTGGAGTTGTGCCCTTTTTACTTTGGTGGACCCTTGATATTTCTGCCTCATTGATTCCCAGATGGCTCTCGATGTTCCCTTGTCAAGAATAGTTTCCAGGATTTCTCTTCCGATGGCTTGGAAGAGAAAAGTCTTGACCTTCATGTCTTTCAGCTTAGCATATTCCACGCTCTTTCTTTGTGCTTCGCTGCCTTGCGTAGAGCCAACTGGGGAAATAGGGATTCCCTCTTCGATCAGACTCCACAGCTTCTCACTTCTCAAAAAATTCTCCATCGTCATAGCCCAATAGTCATAATGACCATCAAATTGTGGGATAGCAGGTTGGACGAATTTTACAGTTGCTGGAGTCGACATTCTGATCGATAATCTCTGTGGGAAAAACTCACGTTCTGCTCACTCTCTCAGATTTTAAATGGCTCTGATACCACTTGTTAGAATCAGAGACTAAATACTGAAGGAATGTTGCATTGATACTAAGAAATGAAGGGGCTATAAATAGCCAGTTACATAACTGAAAAGCAAAAGAATAGCAAAAGAATCTCCTAAAGAATAGCTCTATCTAATGACCAAGTCTTATTCAAAACAGCTACTAACAGTTACTAACTAACATATAGATCATTTCAAACAAAGAAAAAAGGAATCCGTAACCAACAAAAGAGAAGTTCATACATTTATGTACCACATAAATTCCTCAAGTGACAACACTACAATACAAAAGGATTTCCTGACGCACAAATCCGTCGGTGATCTGCCAGAAAAAGCATCACTGCCGGAGAAAATGTGACAAGCGGATTGAACACCACCTGTAGAATCCATTGGTAATCCGCCGGAAATTTCTGCCGGGAAAATCAGTAGGTGAAGCCCCTTTGTTTTGTAGTGTAATATTTCATGTACATTGAAGTGTTGTATAGCATTCGTGTATTGTTGTGCCTGAAGAAGTTGTCCTCCCATTATTTGTTAATGTCATATATTTGTTCCAAATCCTGTAATACTTCTTCACTTGAAGGTCTATCCTTCGGCTTGTGTGCAAGACATCTTAACGTGAGTTCTGCGTATTTCAGAGCAGCTACAAGCGGGTAATTTTGTTGAAGGCGTGGATCCATAATTTCTTCCAGAGTTTCTCTTTTTGCTAGGATTTGACTTGCCCAGTCCACCAAACTGTGTTGCTCATTGGGCCGATGGCCATCCAACATCCGCAGGCCTGTTAAAGTTTCCAGTAACACCACCCCAAAGCCATAGATGTCACTCTTCACAGTCAAATAACCTGCAACATTGAAGTGTATTGTTTAAAGTCACAAACAATATGGTTCCAAAGCAGAGGGATTGACTTTCGCATGGTTGCGCTTAGTTTTTCTATCAAAAACAAACCATCATTCCTTGTAAAAATATACACCAACTTCCAGGGAAAATGTGACTAGCATGATGTTTGCTCTAATATTCATCTAAAAATGCTTCTCCATATGCTTCACGAGAATTTTATGCTCTGGAAGAATGATCATATGTTTCTCACAAAGATCAAATACAGCAGTTGTAGAAGTTAATCACTCATGCAAACATCAACCCTCTGCAGCTTTTAGTATGATCATTTCATTATACTGCAACTTACCCGTCTGCAGATACTCTTCTGGGGCTACATAAACATAGTCTTCCATGAACACTGTACTAAAATGTGTTTTCCCGATTTTAGGACCAAATTTTGCTAAACCAAAATCCCACAGTTTTGCATTAAAATCCTGGAATAAGATAAAGTGAAAATCAATGGTTAACTGAGAACTACCATAAATCATGAATAGCATAACAGTACCTGGTCCAGCAATATATTAGAGGTTTTAACACCACGCCATATGACTTGATTTTTTGACGAATGCAAATAAGTGAGTCCACGAGCAACTCCTATCATAACAATAAGGCGTATTCCCCATGAAAGTGGTTTGGCAGCTGCAAAATTATTCATATTGATTGCATTAATTCAACTTCTGAGAAAAGTTAATCCATCAGATAGTTATCGAGATTCTAAGATAGCTTACTTGTGAATAAAATGTGATCGAAACTTCGGTTCTCCATGTACTCGTAAACAAGAAAGTACTCATGCTTTTCATCATTGCAGTATCCCAATAGCCTAATAATATTTGGATGAGCCAGCCCTCCTAACAAGCTCATCTCTGTCTGAACTCACAAAATTTTGAAGTTACATTCGGCAAAAAGATTCATAAAACAAAATTTCTAGTAGTGTTGGATGAAAAGACCCCTCAATTAATTGCATTCGCAAAATAAAACATGGACGAGAAAATAAATCTATTCCTAATTACAGTACCAGATGACTCATTACAGTTTCACATAGGCTCATTTAACAGCCACAATTTATATACGTCTCTTTTTGCATATTTCAAATGTCACTGTTTTACAATAAGATGTATATCATGAATGGAGGTTTCCATATTACTCCACGTACGCTTCAACCGATACTAACAAAGGAATAATAATGAAAGATCTTTTTGTTTGAGCATCATGAGAAATGCTACACCACAAACTTTAAGCATAAATAAAATTACAAACATCATCATATCATTGAGTAAATGCACAATGACTTAATGTGAAAGGCGAATAAGATTTAGAGCAATGTTTTTCCATGGAAATCTAAGTTTCTTGTCTGATTATTGATATTAGTTGATTTGCATTCACTGATACTTACCATCCATTGTTCAACATGACGTCTTCCTTTGTTGAACCTTCTAACAGCAACAGAATTCCCATTGCCACATGTTGAAGGGGCCAATGTACTCTTGTCAATCCAACCTAAGAACACCTTTCCAGAACCTCCACTACCCAAGTGCAGATCTTTACTAAAGTTTTTTGTAGCCCATTTTAAATCAGCAAACTTAAAAGTTTCTAATCCAGAATAATCATAATGCTTGTCTGGAAACATCTTGTGGTCAGCCCCTACGGCACTGCCTGCACTTCTATTGTTGCCTTTGGTATTACTTGAAAGCTTCGAATTACCCGGGGCTGGAATAGGAACAAAAATCTGTTGTCCCAAATTTCCTTGCCCCTTTCCTGTCCAACAATCATGTGAATCAACATCATACATTTATTAAGAAGAATAGAAGAAGTGGTTAAATAAAATAATGACATGTTTTTACGTGATTGGTTGGATAGGGAGGGGACAGTAAAAATTGGGACAACAGGTTTATTCCTGAAAGAGATGAATGCAAATGGATTCTATACAAATTAAGTTAACACCCAATCATTTGCTTATTTCACCAGGTTATGATACATGACTAATATGAATTCTCTAGTTTATCATCTTTAAATTCATGATCGCTGTGCAAAAAGAGGTCAAGGACCATATGCTATGGGTATTAAGTATACTGAAAATCACTGTACTGATACAGCAAGTATGCCATATGCGATATGAACAAACTTGAAGGGTCACAGTTCAACATCTTTAAATATCAGAATTCTCTTCATGCACACTTTCTCATAGGCTTTAGGCAAGGCCTATCACCTAGGCTAGCATATGCATAGGAGAATACATTGTCAAAATCATCAAAGGATGGGGCTTGAGTGCGATAAAAAATGAAAACTATGGAAACATGTAATTGTGCAAAGTTAATTTAGTGTTAAGAATAAGGTATTAGAAATTCAGTTTAGCTTAATTATAGGGACATCCATGGCAACAAGGACCATTTTCTTGTTTAGAAAACTAATGGATGATATCAATGGATGTAAAAGGATTATACTGTCAATTAGGCATAGTTAATGGTTGCAAATAAGGTATTAGAAAATCAGTTTTGTTTAGTTCTAGGGACATCAATAGTAACACGGACCATTTTCTTCTTTAGAAAACTAATGGAGATATCAATGGATGAGAAAGGATTATACGGTCTGCATCAAATTTCTCTGAGGTATTTGATAGGGTACCAAAGCAATTATGTGATGTGGGAAGAAGTCCTTACACTGTAAGGGAATATGATTAAATATATCATATGACATGGTAACCTTAACAAGTGGACAAATGATTTTCTTATTACCACAGTTTACACCAAAGATCAGATCAGAATTGTGTCTATATCTTTTTGCTTTCGTTATGGATGAACCTATGGGTGGCATAATGACATACAAGACTTTTTTAATACGATGGTGTACTGTTCTAACCAATAACGTTTTATGGGTGAGACTAAGCAAGATGTTTAAAGCAAAAGCTACCCGTCCCAGCAACGAACACCTTCCTACTGCAAGGCTTTGCTCTGCCCTTCCAGCAGGAATTAAACCTACGAATTTGCCCGGTTGGGCGCTTTAACCACGCATTAGTAGGATTCATTCTTGTCCTCTCCACAGATATCGAGATCTCCCTTAGGGATCTCTTTCCGTAAGCCGGTGAGGAGTGAGGGATCTACTGACTTCCACACCTCTCTCTCTTTATCTATAGATATCTAAAAAGAGAGAGATCCGCTTTCCGTGCCTCTGAGGAAAGATTCTCGCTACTCAAGAAATTTAGTAAGTGAAGTTCTCCTATCAGCTTTCCGTGCCTCTGAGGAAAGATTCTCGCTTTCCGTGCTTTCGTTTTGGTAAGCAAGCATACTTCGGCTTGATTCATGAGAAGTTAGAACTTAAAAAATATATCTTCTGTTGATTTGGATCAGTATTCCAGATGAAGAGACTATAACAGCATAGCGGATTGAACAACAATGATTTGGAGGTTTCTGTGATCTCCATCGAAGCTGAAAGCAAGGTCCTATAGGATGCCAATAAAGCCAATATGATTTCAAGAAAATACTGTTTAGCAACCAAAGTAGTACATGTACACAAAATGAGTGTCATAGAAATGTGGATGCTGAAAAGACGAAGAGGATATGATTAGATTTACAAGAGGTTAAAGTTGGGGGATCCACAAGGGAGAGAATTAGTGGAAAGTGTTTTGAGGAAGCTGAATACATCAAATGAGTTTGCCTTACAACTGTGTAGAAGAAAGGACCTCATCATTGAAAAAAGCATTCCACCCACCCGTTTATGTTTCTTGGTCGACCACTTTATAATTTCTGTTCTAAGATACACCGCATATAATATATGGTTTACATCTCTATTAACCGAAGTAATAATAAAAACAATGAAATCATATAAAGGGGCCAAGAAAACTGTAAGCTGATTGATGCAATTAAAAAAATATCTGGGTGAAGAGAATGAAACAAAAAAACAGCGAAAAGTTGGTCTCTGAAACAATATAAGGTTTTCATGGAAAGGACAAAAAGACATGAAGTTGTTGCCAAATCTTTTTTAGGATGTTCAAGCTCTAAAAAGTTTGTCCTCACAGTCTGGGGCTAGATATGAGATTCAGGTGTTAAACTACAAGCTATAACATGCATACACGAATTAAGGTCTGTGCACTTTCATTTTTTGAGTTCGGAAGATGACATTTCTATATGTTCGTTGCCGTTATGCTAATATATGTAGAAATGGATAAACACAATTTTAAAGAGGAGCTTGAAATACCATAATTTTCTCCTTTGAAGGGGAAGGGAAGCATATTAACCATTCTACCAAATATTGTTTTGCGTGGGGTTTGCATTGAATTATTGAATTTCTCTTGTGAGGTTAGTACAGACTCAAGACTGACCACAACCTCTGCCATGGTTGAGCGCTGCTTTGGATTGTTGTGCAAACATTTCTCTGCAATTCGAACAAACTCCTTCAAACATTTTGGGGATATTTGATCCCTTATATCGGAATCAATTATGTGCTTTAAATTGCCTTCTTTGATAGATTCTTGAGCCCATCTTGCTAAATTCAACCATTGCTCCTCATCAAGAGTTGTATCCACCGCGCGCTTCCGACACAACACTTCCAACAATACCACCCCAAAAGCATACACGTCAGACTTCCTTGTCAGCTTTCCAGTTGCGTAATAATTGGGATCTAGATACCCAAAAGTGCCTTTAACAACAGTTTTGACATAAGTGGATGGCCGATTCGTTTGGCTTATTTTGGACAACCCAAAGTCCGAAATTTTAGCTGCCCAATTCTCGTGCAACAAAATATTTGAACTCTTGACATCGCGATGTATAACCCCAACTTGAATCCCTGTACCAGTGTGAAGGTAGTGTAATCCGCGACTTGCACCTATGCAGATGTTGAGCCGCTCAAGCCAAGAAAGAGGAGTACCAAGGTTATGAAGATGATCTTCAAGTGTTCCATTCGGCATATATTCATAGACAAGGATCATCTCCTTTCCGTAATTACAATAGCCAATCAAAGACACAAGATTACAGTGCTGCAACTTAGATAGCATCTCGACTTCGGCCCAAAACTCAGCTGCTCCTTGACTGGACATGGAATCCAGTCGTTTAACGGCAGCAATGACAAGACTTGATCCATTGATAATGTTACCTCTGTAAACTTTTCCGAATCCTCCATGCCCGATTACTAATGATTCATCAAAGTCATTGGTTGCTTGTTGAATCTCAGAAAATTCAAAGTGTCGACACGGTTCGGACCCTTGTAAGGAGGAGGAGGTGGAGGGTTCAGAGTCCTTGCGATGGCCAGTAGCAGACATAGTTATTCATGAAGAAGTAGAATCTGAAATGGTTGTTGTACAGCAACGAGTAGCATGATATAGAAGCTCAAAAGTCAACCGGCAAAACGGTAATCTTCTTTCAGGGAAGAGAATGGAGCCCACAACTCGACATTTGTATAACTTGTTATATATTTTTTTGACCAAGTATAAGTTGTTTTATAGAAATGGGTCACCAAAACTACATTTTATTGTTTACAAAATAAAAAACTGTGGTGGGGCAAATTGATTTAATGTAACGTCCTCCATTAATTTATAAGCGTACAAAGAATATATACTAAGGTGATACAAAATCAATATCCTTACGAGTGTAACCCATTGCACCTTGACGAGCATTACAAAACAACAAAGCATCACTGAGCGAGGGACTATCGGTAAAAACCATAACCGACGGATTTTTCAGAAGGAAGTTATAGAAAATTGCGTCCTTCAGTGAAAAACCCGTCCAGAAAAAAGTGGGCAAGGAAAAACCGATGGCCATTACTAGCAGTTATTTAATTTCAGTCAACAGATTTAACCACAATGAACGTCGTTACATAATTTTCATCCTTGTGAAATTAATTCAAAAAGCATTGTATATTTTTAAGGATGGAATCTACAGACGGCATGATTTGATGGTATTCCATCGTAATGAAAATGACAAATCATTTTTTCGATAAATCATCGTACGATAATTACCGATGGCAATTTACGGACCGTTAGTGAAATCTTTAGGTTCACGATTTTGATGTTTTTACCAACAGTTTTGATTCTTTTCTTTCAAGATCCTGAATTGATAATCGACGATTATGGAGACTGATAATAATACATATTTAAGAAAATTGTCAAATTATATACAAAATCACATGTGAATTACATTAACGGTAAAAAAAGTGTGCAAGCAACTCTATGACCGCATGGCGAGGTCGCATAAATCACATGTGATTTTGTATGTGATGTTAATGTAAAATCACATGTGATTCGACCATTTTCTTATTTTTTTAAAAGATGTACCATTCTCGTATGAATCTTTCTCTTTCTCTCTCTCTCTCTCTCTATATATATATATATATATATATATATATGCCAATTCAAATAAGAATGTCATATATTATGAGAAGATAAGGTTAAGGGAAGGTTGATATATGAATCATTTAGAAAACAAATTTGAAGATGCATATGGAACCAGATATATATGAATAACTCGTATAACCTTGGTTCACACACACACACACACATATATATATATATATATCTGCAAATAGATTTTTTCACTGACTCACATATGGACCATCTCTTACCTTTTCACGATATTTAGGTTTCATATTTGAACTTTTAATACACCGCGCATTGCATGGTGATTAAAACTCAATTTAAGAAAAAATGTAAAGCCTCGAATCGAGTGGAAGTGCGATGTGTCTAAAAACTCTGGATTGTATTTATATTTATAACGCCTCATCCAACACCGTAAATCACAATTTGGAGAATATTAACATCATATGGAAGCACGTCATTAAGTCAACACTTTAATTATATATATAAATGATAAATTATATACTTAAACTACATTTGTTATTATAAGTACTACAATAATCACAACTCTTGTTAAGAAAAAAAAATGTATCATTTGCATTCGTTTTGCACAAAAAAATTACCAATTGGTTGGTTTTGATTTCAACCATTGTTATAGATTTCAAAATCTCTATCATGCTTTTATACATCCATCATTTTCTTCCAAACTATCATCTTTCTACTAATGTGAGATGATGAAAATCAACATTATTTCAGATTTGAGGAACAATCAAACCTCATGTTGTCAAGTCATCATCCTTAGTTTCACTTTTATATTTGCACTATAATTTTTATCATTTGTTTGGTTTTGATTTCAACCATGGTTATAAAATTCAAAGAGGGTCATCCAAAATAAGACAACCCTATGATGTAAACCCCATGATTTGACACAAAGACATCCAATCCACCTTTTTTATACACTTACATTTGTCCAAATCTTTCAACTCTACACCAATGTGGAACAATTAAAACTCAACCACAATTCATCATTTGAGAATACTCAATTTTTATGGTGCCATCTCAATATCCCAAGATTTTCCTTATATATATATATATATATATATATATATATATATATATATATATATATATATCTGTCCTGGCTAAAGACTTCACTTCCCACCAAAACAGAGCATTGGACTTCAATACTGATACAGCAAATCAAACTTTATCTGCTTCTGGACATCGAATGATATTAAACACAGATTCTATTTTCTTAATCTAGCACATAGCTTTCACTGGATCTCTCTCCCCAGAAAAAGTTGGCGGTTTACAAGTCAAAAACATTTTGATATCTCCTTCCTTATTGGGAGCAACTGGAACAGAGGGATGTACTTCCATCCTTTCCGTTTCCACCCTTGCCGGTATTCCCATAATAGATGTCAAGGTTTCCCTTAACTTCCCCATTTCCTCGGCCAGCATGTTTCTTGTTATGTATTCTGGATGTGGCACTGGTCCCTTCTGAACATTCCTAGAATGGGATTCTTCATGCTCAGAATGTGTTTCAGCCCGACCCCTTCCCTGTATATGGCTTCTCCCTCTACCTCTTCCCCTTGGTCTTCCCCGACCTCTATTTCCAGAAGTACTTGTTGGAAGATTAACGGGTGATTCCTCCCTTTCCTCAAACTCATGATGAGCCATTCTCTCAGATCTCCGCGTTCGGCTAGACATCTGTAGATTTCAATGTTAATGATCACGTATAAACATTCCCAAATATAATGAAGTATTCAAGTCCAGATATGTACCTGTAAATTCATAATTACACTGGCCAGATGTAATTAAAATTTACCTTACACATTGTTCTTTTAACTCATCATATTTATTTCCAATGGTGCTAACTATGTGCGGGACCCTTAACATGCAATGAAATAGTTTAAGTCTAGGTATCATGCTGTTAAATACCTAAATCCCTTAAACTTAGGCTCTGATATCACTTTCTGTAACACCCCATACCACACATTGCATGTAACACATACTTCATACACAAGAAATACATGTTTATACACCACTCAGGTCCCTTAGTACAAGAATCTACCATATAGAATACATGGCCCAAAAATTCCAAAATATATTTCTTGTACTAATCAAAGTTCATCTATCAAAACTATACATCATAGACAAATCTTTATGCAGATATGCATATAGAAAAAATATCAAATTTTCCCCTTTCCCTTACCATCTGCATTTACTGCATTACATATTTAGACCGAAAGGTCTAGTGAGTTCCCTTTTTATGTTATTGCAGGGTGAGAATCACCAAAACTTTATTTAAAACAACTTTTCATATATATATATAACAAATATATGAACAAGTAAAAACATAATACCAATACCTTATCAATTCCAAAGCCAATCTCTCAACTTAATTAACACATCCCAACCCAAATAGGTTTGTACTAACCAGGTTTATCATAGTGCCACTTTTAAACCTTTCCAATTAAACAAGGTTTATTCAAAGTTTCAGGCCATAAACCTGTTATCCCTTCTCAACAACATCCAAACTACGATTTCCAATAAGAACCCTCATTCTAAATCTTTAAATCACAAAGAAATAAAGATTCCAAATCACGGTAATCTTAAAGGATATAATAATAAGAGTTATATCATGTAACACACATACAAATGTCACTCTTATATCAAAAGGTACACCTCTCCTTGATATGCCACCTTTATCCCATGGTTAGCCTCTCCTTGATATGTCACCCTTATCCCATGGTACACCTCTTCTTGATATGCCACCCTTATTTTCTCATCAAATCATTTTATAAAAATATTTCCAATTAGAACAGACAGTAGTCATAAATCTTCTATTGGAACATCATCAGTTCAAAATCATCTTTACAACAATTCTCATTCTTTATCATCATAAAAGAATAAATATAATTTAGTTTGAACTTAACACTTTAATCAAAAATGCAAAACTGGTAAACTTAACAAGCTTTGGTTGGTTTAGACTTGACCGATATAACAATCCGGACAACATGTCCTCTTGTCCGATTTACATATCCGGACAACTCAATTCTTCTTGTCCGATTTACAAGTCCGGACATTACAAGTCTTCTTGTCCGATTTACAAATCCGGACAAACTTGGTATTAACTCGATCAAGCTTTGTCTGGTTTACATCTAAACCAGACATTACTTCATTCAGATTATAAACAAATCGGGTAACCTTGATCATATTCCTACTTCTCCGTTCAACATCCTTGTCCGATTTATATATTTCAAATCTCACTAACTTTTTAAATCGTATAACACTATAATCGATTTTAGACTATATCGAACAACACGTGTCCGATTTAGCACAAATCGGACATCACTTTGTCCGATTTAAGTCTAATCCGGGTAATAAGTTATAATACAAATCAGGTATGTAGCTCAAGGTAATTTTTAAAACATTTAACCACTCACCTTTTGAAATACTTTTGAGAACCAAATTTAAATCCAACTTGATTCCGACTTCAAGTATCCGGTTAATAAGCAATCCGAACAAGACCTCGATTTTTCCAAAGAAGCAGAAAAACCAAATTTTGAAACCCACCTTCTTATTTATACCCCTTTCTCTAAAAAGAAAGGCGACTATACCCACCTATGCACACATACATACATACCCATGCATACACCTCATGCATGCATTCCAACATATGTATGCAAAACATACATAATCATGCATATATATATATATATATATATATATATATATTCACATAGTGCATACATATGTTTTCATAAAATTCACATACTTGCATGATCAAATATATCAATTTATCATGCTGACATATAACATATAATAAATGATCACGCATTAGTTACCTCAGGTGATAACCAAGACCCGGTTATCACATAAAGATAGAGATTTTAATTGTGTGTTTTGTACTATAATTTTACCAATTGGTTGGTTTTGATTTCAACCATGGTTATAGGTTTCAAAACATCCATCACACTTTTATACATCAATCATCTTGTTCCAAATTTTTCCATCGATGTGAGATGATGAAAATCAACTTTAATCAAGATTTAAGGAATACTCAAACCTCATGTTGCCAAGTCATCATCCTTGGTTTCACTTTTAGTTTTGTACTATGATTTTTACCATTTGGTTGTTTTTGATTCCAACCATGGTTTTAGATTTCAAAGAGGGTCATACAAATTAAGATAACCCTATGAGGAAAACCCTATGAATTGACACAAAGGCACCATCTATCTTTTTATACACTTCACTTTGTTCAAATCTTTTACCTCTGCACCAATGTGGGACAACTAAAACTCAACCACAATTCACCATTTAAGAAATACTCAAGTCTCATGGTGCCACCTCAATATTCCAAGGTTTTACTTTTATATATGTGTGTGTGTGTGTGTGTATATATATATATATATAGGGG
>NC_037544.1:28597009-28598869 GCF_001531365.2 Cynara cardunculus var. scolymus | reverse complement strand
AATATCAAATTTCAACCTTCTTTCCTTCATTCATCCAAGGTATGTATTATTTTCTAAATACTTAGCATATATTGATATGAAACATCATATATAGCATCATATTTATATAATTTATCTTATGATTTATTGTGCAGTTACATTTTGATATACTTATCATCATGAATCTAGGCGGTCCGCCTATAGGTACTAGTTTTCTAGATCTTCTTCGTAATTTTGAGACCAATCCCTCAAATGTACCACTTCCTTTGCCGAATGATAATACATTTGAGGCAGATAATGACTTTGGTTTTGATGAACCCAACTCACAATATAGTGAAGATACTGATAGTKAGTCAATGTGTAATATTGAGAATGATTCTGATGATGTGAGTGAACCTCCAGTAGTGAACTTTATGAATAATATTGGAGATGTAGGAGATGATGACATAGTTGATCTGGAAAACAACATTCATATAGATGTTTGGAGTGAATCAGAAAACAAAATAAKGTTAGGAATGCAATTTGAAAGTAAGGCACATGTAAAAAAGGCAGTAACACTTTGGTCGATTGCCCAAAATGGAGAGTTTAAAGTGTACGAAAGTAAAAGCAGCTTATGGTTAGCAAAGTGTAAGACTCTAGGAGATGGTGGAGAAAGCTCTACTACTATGCACTATACACCACGTTGTGTATGGTATGTCTGTGCAATTAAGAAGAAAAATCATCACATGTGGAGGATTACACGTTGGGTGGATGAACACAATTGTTTCGGATCCTACATTGGCAATAATAATAGAAATTTGAACTCTGCAACTATTGCCTCGTATATCCTCCACTCAATTCAAAAGGATGTTGAATATCCGGTGAAACAAATACAAGCAGATATTAAAAATAGTCTGAATGTAGATGTTTCTTACTGGAAGGCATGGCATGGTAGGAGGAAAGCCATAGAGACTATCTATGGAACTTGGGAAAGTAACTTTGCTGAGTTGCCTAAGTACATTACAGCTTTGAAGTCTTCAAATCCTAACACGGTTATGAATTGGTTTCATAATCCAAACGGATCATCAGATGTGGTGACATTCAAGTATGTTTTTTAGGCTTTTGGACCTGCTATTAATGCATTTCATCATTGTTGACCTGTTATTTTTGTTGATGGCTGTCATTTGAAAGGTTCATACAGGGGAAAAATGCTTGTTGCGGTCACAAAAGACGCTAATAATAACATATTGCCTATAGCCTATGCCATTGTTGATGAAGAGTCCGCACACAGTTGGTGTTGGTTCTTTTATCAGTTTAGACATTTTGTTGCTCAAGACAGACAATTATGTGTTATTTCAGACAGACATCAAGGAATAATTCATGCAATGACAAATCTGGAGGAATGGAAAGAGCCATTAGCATACCATCGTTTTTGTCTTCGACACATCAGAAGTAATCTCATGAAAAGGTACAAAACTTGAGCCTTAAAATATTTTGTTGGGTTATGGGAAGCACCACACAGAAAAGGAAGTTTGTTAAATGTATGAGAGAAATAAAAAAAAAATCAATCTTGAAGCTTGACAGTATTTAAAACAAATTAATAGAAGTCAGTGGTGTCTTTTATACGATAAAAGTCGTCGATGGGGGTTCTTGACAACAAATATCTCTGAGAGTATGAACAATGCGCTGCGAGGAGCAAGACAGTTACTGATTAAGGCGTGTATTGACCTTACATTCAATAGAACTGTGCAACTTTTTAGAAAGCATAGTGATATTGCAATGAACTGCAATACACCTCTACCATCACGTATGTGGCGTCTCTTTGTTAAACGAGAAACTCATGCACAAAGTCATAATTTAACCGAGTTTGACTACAATGAAGGTGTCTATAGAATTGTCACA
>NC_037544.1:28589667-28596144 GCF_001531365.2 Cynara cardunculus var. scolymus | reverse complement strand
AGGGTAAAAATTGTAAATTTACAAAATCAGATTTTTTAAAATTAGTGGGTCCGACACAAACAACCMTATTTCTACCAATAAAACTAAAACTACCCTATTTCTACAAACCCTTTCAAAACTACCCTATTTTTGCAAAAAACCTAGTTTTAAATGGAAAAAGCCATATGAAATAACACATGATACACAAGTTCTCAAGGTTATCAAAAGTTTTTGAGTTCTCAAAAAAAGTCCCCTATATATATTATATGAATATATATTATATATAAAAAATAAAAAAACAAGAAAATAGCCGAATCACATGTGAATTTACATGTGATTGTAGTGTAAAATCACATGTGATTGTAGTGTAAAATCACATGTGATTTCCCCATTCTTGTGTTCTCTTATTTGAGAGGTCATTGTTCTCGTTTGAAACCTTGTCTACACCCTAATATACATACATGAGAGAGCTAAATGAGTTGAGACCGTCTCCCGAACCACTTCCCTCCTTTCGCCTCCAAGACGTCTCCATCTTCGGCATTGCCACCATCTCCTTCCCCCATCGTGACTCCCTTCTCATCGTAGCACAAACACATGACACACATAATACATGTTGTAGCAAGACAAAATACAAAAGAGGGAGAAGGAGGGAAAGAGGGAGAGAGAGAGAGAGAAAGATGAGAGGAGAGGGCAGAGGTGATCTTCCGTGGCTATGGAAGAGGAGACAACATGACAAGTCTAATATCTAAGAACATGGAAATGGCCATTCTCTCAGCTACTTCCACGAAACCCTTTATATTTGCTTGTTTTTTTCCATATCTATAACGTCATGGGGAGAAGAAGGGGTCATATATTGAAGAAGGGCAGTTCATCACTATCGCCACCATTCTCCCTCCATGACTGCCTCTTTTCCCTAGCAAGACCCTTCTCCCTCCTATATGTTTTCTGCATGTTGCAGGTTGCCACTATCTCCAATGGAAGGATAAACCCAAAAACTTAAACCAACATAATAAAAGATAGAAAGGCTATTGGCATTCTTACTCTATACTTCAACAAACATGAAAATCAAAGGGTCGTTCAAAACATACTCATCAATGTGGATTTAAGGGAAAACATATGAGAACTAACCATTCCTAGAAAAAATTGAAGATGGATTGAAGCAACAACATATGAAAATGGAGACATAGAGAGAAAGAAGAAGACTATCTACTTAATGGGACTTAGGAGTTGACTTTTTTCGGTTACTGGGATAGTTGGTGGAGTAAAGAAATTCCTATAGAATCATGTGAATTTTTAGTAGAGAGAGAATACATGGAGAGAGAGATGATTATTTTAGTTGTTCAAGATCTCCACTTCCAGTGAGTTTACTTCGGCCATGACTTAATATTGCAAAGTTGTGGGGGAAGTTCTCAGGGAAGAAAGGGAGGGGCTAAAAAAGAAGGACACGTATTTAAAGTAGATTTATTTGATGATTTTCTAATAAGAAAATGAGGGAAAAGATAAAAAGACAAAAATGCCTCTTTATTGAGTTAACTTTATGTTTCTTTAACGAAGATAGAGGTAGGGACTAAAGATGTTATAAATTGCATGCGACAAGACGAATCCTTGATAATCTTTAAAAAGGTATTTGAGGCGCTATAACATATAAACCACAAGGGACAAACAGGTAATTTACTCTAAAAGATATTAACAAATGTTTAAACATATCCACAATACAATACAGACTACCAACGACCGGTAGAGGGATCGAAAAAGGGTGTCCTGTAGTTCTTCAACAACGTTTGTTCTACAGTTTACAATCTGTCTACTATCTCCTTTTTCTCAACTTTGAACCTTTGGTCTCCCCAACCATTTCGGGTTAAGAAGATGTTAAAGCTCTTTTTAACAACAAGAAAAAACAAAAGCTCTGCCCTCCCTCCCTCTCCTTTTCATGCTTATGTCTCTCCCGCTCATGATCCTCTTTCCCCCTTTCACACTCCTACTTATAAGTGCATAATTTATCACATTTTTATCACTTATTATTTTAATATTTCTTCTTATTTTAGTTTCGCAACCTCAAAAATTGAGTCTTCTATTCTATTTTTATCTTTTGTAGAGTCTGCAATTAAGTAGGAGAAATTGACTTTGTTTTGTGCCTTATATTAAAAGATTGGTAATCTTTAGGTGTTGCAGCAAGAATGTCACAACAGAGGGCAGGAGTTCACGAGTATAACATTCAAAAACCTCATGGAGGAATCGATTCCTTTCATGATGACCACTTCAATCTCCAAAAATATGAAACAACTTTTGTAGAATATTGATGATGAAGTGAAGTCACATGTGTTTGTTAAGGAAATGAATCTTTTGTACTAGATAATTGACTTTGTGTATTACCCATTGAGTAAACAGATATGTGAATTGTACCTTTGTATTTGTTGTCAATTGCTCCCTTCCTAGTATAAAAGGAGGAATACTTCTTTACATTTCTAGGTAAGACTATTAGCTCATCTGGCTATTTAGTTAGTTATTGTCACTTTCATATTATAATATTATGTTTGAAGCTTTCGATTTTATTGCACGGTGCTACAACATTTGTTTTACATTTTAACCATACTTTACTTTTCTTGTCATTTACGATTTATAAACTTGCATTCAATTTTTCCAATTATGTCTTGCATTACTTTTCAAGCAACGATGAGCTAAATACCCTAGATTGGGTGTGACTAAATGTTTGGGAGATAAAGGTCTATGTGTTAATGAATAATTTTTTTCACAAATAGCTAGCAACTCCCCTATTCATTCCTTATTGTTAAGCTTCTTCCAAGTGATTTTTGACAAAGTGATGCTTGTTGTTTCACTTGGATGAGTTAGACTTAAATGTAAGCCAACACAATTTTTTAGACCACTAAGTATTATAGTTGGCTATAAAGAGCCGTGTCAACCTTAACAGGTTGCAAACCAAAAGTTATCAAAATCTTCACCTCTAATAACAAAACCGCACAAGATAAAATCCTCAATAAAACCTTGAATACAAACACACACAACAAAGCAAGTTCATGTGTTTCAAAATTCACCCTTGAGCCACAAAACGATAAGAAATTAAATTCCATCAAAATTCGAATGCAAACATATGGAATAACATAGTTTCATGCATTTCAAAACTTGACTAAAATGTCTCATGTGGCCAAATAATGAACCAGAATGTGCAACAAATCAAGCACGTGTATTTTGAGTGAAACATAAATAATTCATGTTCTTTTTTCAGTGATAACAGGGTTTACGGTTATAACAGTTCGGGGTGATTTTTGAAAGGTGATGGTAAATGAGAGATTTAAATTGTGTATGTGCTTAAATGTTTAAAATAATCTCCACCGCCTCTTATGGTTTATGTTTGTTAATGTGAGATATTTGTTTTATCTCATGGGAGAATGTGAAATTATGGTTTTAAAATATTAAACCTTACACCGCCTGTGAGACAAGGGTGGTAAAAGTAATAGATAAGATTAATCTTATCTCATTGTTTTGGGGAGAGAATGAAAGAAAGAAAAACTTCACTGTGTGTTCTATTGTGTGAAATCCTACGTGATCTGTAAAGAAGAAGAATAAGTTGATTTTGTGTTTCTATTTGGAAGTTGTTGCTGTATGAATTCATTTTTGTACGTGAAATCAAGATGAGTTTATGTTATCAACTTTCTTTATTTGGTATTTGAAAGATTGAACCGTATGGTTATTATCTGGAAAGGGGATAAAACTATTTCTTGAAGCTGTTTGAGCTTGATGGTAAATCTGGGTATAGAACCGTAAGGTTCTTCATATGAGTTTCTGTTACAAAACTGTTTTGATGCCATTATTGGCAAAAATGGTGGATTTTGTTATGATTAAATCTTATGTGAAAATAAGGGTGACATATCAAGGAGAGATGTATATTGGGATAAGGGTGGCATATAAAGGAGAGGTGTATATTGAGCTAAGGGTGGCAATTGTGAAATCTGAGTTTTGATCATATGGTTCGTTATCACATCCTTGTGATGCGAGGACTTTGGTTGTCATTTCCAGTTGATAAGATAAAGACGTTATTATGATGAGGAGGAAATTATTAATAACCAGAAAGGCTTTGAATGGTCGTGCTTTTGATTTAACCATGTTTCTGGGCTGGTCTGGTTCTCGATGGCTTAATTTCAAGTTATTTTGATAAAAATGAGTGGTTGGTAAAACCAGAGGCTCTGGTCGTCAGAGGGGCTCTGGTTGGCTTGCCTCTAGATTTGCTTTACTTTTAGTCGATGACCAGAAGCTTTGGTTAGGTGAACCAAAGGCTTTGGTCATCCAGATGGCCTCTAGTCAGCCGTGCCTTGTGTTTATTTTGTTCCAAGTTGGCCCATGCTTCTAAGTGGCTTTGTTTTGAAATTCTGGTTGATGGACCAGAGGGGCTTTGGTCGTCTAGAGGGCCTCTGGTTGGTCATACGTTTTGGTTGGCCTCACATTTTTATAAGTCTTGCTTCTGGTAACCTTAATTGGCCTTATTTTAAGTTTGGATTTGCTCTGGTTGGTGGTGGACCAGAGGGGTTCACTAGACCTTAGGGTCTAACCCTTATTTTGTGTTTGAAAAATGTGCATTACAAGTCGGGCACTAGCAAGGGATAAGGGAAAGGAGAAAATGTAAAATTCCTTCAATGCTTACTTGGAATGTGGAGAAGATCCTGTTATTTGTTGATTATGAATACTTGTTATATATTCTAGTTATGTACAGGAATGTTGAGCAAAAATTTGATAATTACCTTTTTGGAACAAAATGTTTTATTCAAGTCCCCGAGCTTAAACTATTTTAAATGCTTTGTAATAGTTAGTTGTTGTAAGTTTCCTTTTGTAGATTGTAAGGTTAGTTTGTCCTTTCTGTTTTGGCGGTTGCTTAAAATAGCAGTTGGATGTTTTATGAGTTAGTAATCAGAAACTGTAATCATACATATCTTTGACAGATTCACTCAGAGAGATTGAGATCACAATCCTTGTAATCAATGAGTATCAAGAGCCTGTAATACTTTTATATTCAATACATTGGCCGACGGATTCACTACATCATTCTGTTCTTGATCTTTTTGTTAATTGATTGTTTGGACTTGAAATCTGGGATTACAATTGGTATCAGAGCTATATCAGATTGATCGAGATTGGATTTGAATTGATTCTTATTTGAATTTCTTGAAATTTTGTTTTCAAGACTTCTTGGTCGTTGTTCTTGTGTATTTTTGCTAAATTCGTCTATTTGATCATTTTTTTTTAATCAAATTGGTGTATGTTCAATTTGTTTGTGCATTGTTTTCGACCATTTATGTGCAAGAAAATTGCATCAATTTGCAATTTTTGAGTGATTTTGAGCATTTTTCGAATTCTGGTAATTAGTGTTCATTCTCATCGGACGTTAAATGTTCATCATCCGATAAGGATTATTTCATCAGCTGTTGAATTTGCTGCTATAGTGTTGACTCATCGTTCAAGTGCTTTATCGCTCAATTTGAGTGAATTAGGTTTATTTTGATTGATCATTGTTTGTGTATTGATCAATTTGTGTTTGTTATCGCTCACAGCTTGTGCGATTTCTCTTGGTTGTTTTGCTCATCGGGTAGTGTTGTCCCATAACTCTTGGTTATCGTTCAAAGAGTCATCCGGAGACTTTTGCATCGCTTGACACTTGTGCGATCTCTTGTTTTATCACTCAATATACTTCTCCGATAACTTGGTTCATTGATCAAACTCTGTCCGAATTCTTAGTTCATCATTCATTTTGTGTCCGGATACTTGTGTTTCTGTAACGCCCCAACCCACACATTGCATGTAATACATATTTCATACAAAGGAAATACATATTATTATCTCATTCAGGTCCCTTAGTACAAGAATCTAACCTGATCAAATACAAGGTCCAAAAATTCAAAATACATTTATTGTACTAAACAATCAAAACAGATCTTCAAGCAGAAGCGCATAAAAGAACATATTAAACTTTTCCCTTCCCCTTACTGTCTGGACCTCCTGCAACATATAATTTAAATCACAAAACAAGGGTTAGACCGAAAGGTAAGGTCTAGTGAGATACCCTATTTACGTTATTGCAGGGTGAAAATCACCAAAACTTTTAGGAAAACAACCTTTCATATATATAACAAATATATGAACAATTAGAGACATAACACTAGATCATATTATCTTTTCCAGCTAAACACTTAGCTATTCAAATCTTATACCTTTGTACTAATCAGGTTTCATATAATGCCACTTTTAAATCTTTTCTTAACCAAACAAGGTTATATAAAGCTTCAGGCCAAACCTGACATTTTGTCCTCAATAACATCCAAACTATGATTTCCAATAAGAACCTTGATCCTAAATCTTTAAATCATAAAGAAATAAAGACTCTGGACCACGGTAGTCTTAAAGGATATAATAGAATGAGTTATATCATACAACACACATACAAATGCCACCCTTATATCCAAAGGTACACCTCTCCTTGATATGTCACCC
>NC_037544.1:28581643-28589617 GCF_001531365.2 Cynara cardunculus var. scolymus | reverse complement strand
AATAATTTCAAATAAACTGCAACCATTGAAATTATTATCAACACAAAAATATTTCTTTCAAAACTTCCTTTTTATGATAAAATAACATTTCTCATTGAAAACACAACATTACATCAAATCCGGTCACTTGATTTAGCCGGACTTCAACTCCGGTCAACTATCCGGACAACACATAGCATAAACTTTGTCCGATTAACACTTTAGAATTTATTCCAACTTTGTCCGGATAACTAGTCCGGACAACACCTCGCATAAAACTTAATCGATTTAACACTTAGAATCAAAATTATCTTTGTCCGGATAACAAGTCCGGACAATTCCCCGCATAAGGTTTGATCGATTTAAAGCAATCTGGACAATACCTCGTTTAACCTTTGTCCGATTTAAAACAATCCGGACAATACCTCGTTTAACCTTTGTCCGATTTAAAACAATCCGGACAACACACCGCACAAGGCTTGACCGATTAATACTTAGAATCCAAATCAACATTTTTGTCCGATTTAAAATCCGGATAAACCTTTTGAGCAAAAGACTGATTTCTTTCCAAATATAAACAAGATTCAAATAAAATCAGTAACAATTTTATGCAAAAGAGTTTAGAAATTACTCACCTTAACAAGCTTTTGAAATCAACCCCTTGAATCTCCAGACAAGAATAATCCGGTCCACTTCTCTTATCTTTTTAAATCGCACAACTTTTTAACCAAAGTAAGAAGAGAAATATGGAGGCTCAACCTCCCTTTTATACTTTCCAAAACTGGAAAGGCGGTTAACACAGCCGTCTCTTATGCATGCATTCACACTATCATTCATATATATATATATATATATATATATATATACTCATGCACATATGCAACTACATGCATGCATATCACATATATAAACATAATCTCATTTATGCATCTAAATTATGCATATTTTCACATACCAGTATGATCAAACATAACAATTTATCATGCTATCACATAATCATTTAATCAAATAATCACATATTAATTACCTTAGGTGATAACCAGAATCCGGTTATCACAGTTTCATTGTACAAATTGATCCAAGTGTTCTTCATCGGATACTTTTTTGTCCAATATCTTTCTTACCGATCACGTTTTTGTCCGATAACTCTCTAATCGGTCACAAGTTCGTTTGTTTAAGCGTGTCCGATAAAGTGTGTCTAGTCAAGTCTATCCAATAACTTTGTTGTGCGATAAGCATATTGCTTTGTGTCCGATAAACATTCCTTCCTTGTCCGATAACTTTGAACTTTGTGTTCGATAAACATTCCTTGCTTGTCTGATAACTTTGAACTTTTGTCCGATAAGCATTCCTTATCTGTCCGATATCTTTGAACACTTGTCCGATAAGCATTCTTTTGTTGTCCGACAACTCTAATTCTTTGTCAGATAAGAGAACGTTGTTGAACTTTTTAAGTGTCAAGAAATTCATTTGTGTGTGTTGTATTTTCAAATCCAGTCCTTGTCCATTATCTGAAAAAGATCATATTTTCAAGTCTTAAAAATGTCGAAAGATATGTTGAGCATAGGTTCAGACTCCAAGCCCCCAGTTCCTGTTGTGAGAGTATATGCAATGGAAAGTTCGGTTGGTTCATTTTCTAGATAACGAGGATGAGAAATTAATGGAATCTATCAAGAATGGACCGTATGTCAGTTAAGTGGATCTACCAGAACAAACTTCCGTTGAAGGAATTGTTGTGCCTACTTCAAATAGAAAGAAAGATCCACATTACTACACTGAAACTGAGAAACAAAGGGTCCTCATTGATAGAACGCTTTGACATATATGTTGATGGCCATTCCAAATGAACTTTTCAACCAAATTGACAGTATAGGTCCAACTAAAGAACTCTAGGATGAATTGGAGAAGCAGATGTTGGCAAGTGAAAAGTCAATCTAGACTAGGATGAACCAGTACATATGAAGGATTCAGAGCTCGAGAGAACGAATCAATTACTGAATCATACAATAGGTTCAATGTGATTCTGAATGGCCTAAGGAGGAATGGTATTCAGAAGTCAATGTCTGAGATTAATTATAAGTTTTTGAAGAATTTGAAGTCAGAATGGAACTCTCTTGTAGTAAATATGCAAATGAATAAAAATATGTCAGAGGAGGACATACATGATTTGTATAGCATTCTATATGAGTAAGAGGAAACTGTAAGAGAGTTGATGTCAGAAAAGAAGAAGGTGGTTGACTCCTTAACTTTGCTGTCAGGTAAGCAAGGTAAGGGAAAATCTGAAGGAAAGTGCTCTAAGTCTTTGAAGACAGAGTTGTCAGAACAGATCTAAAGTGAATCAACTGAAGATTCCTCTACTGATTCTGATGATGACATTAGGAAGTTCTCAAAGAAACTTGCGTTGCTGACCAAGAAGTTTCAAAATGGATTTGGTAAGAAGAAGTTTGGTAAGTTTGAGAAAACCAAAGGGAAGGAGGTCAAGCCTGAGAAGTTTGTAAAAGCTAGAGACCAGAGGGAAGTTAAAGTTGAAGAGATGAGAAGTTACAACAGTGGAAAGCCTGGTCACTTCATCAAGGATTGCGTGTTCAAAAAGTTTAAAGACTCAAACTACTATCTCAAGAAGGCTAATCTAGCAAAATCCCTTAAGGATGGAAAGGCCTTGGTTGCGGAAAAAGAAAGCTGGCTGATCAATTTTTTAGATGATGAAGCTGCTCATTTTACTCAAGTCAACATGTGCTTAATGGTTAGGACTAAAGCTGAAGGCTCATCATCTGAGAACGAATATGAGGTAAATGATTCTTTAACTGATGAGTTGATGAAAGAAATAGAAAACATGAATGCTGAGTTTAAAATTTTGAAAGAGAGATTAAAAGGAGAAAGGAATTTGATGCTTAAGTTTAGAGAAGAAAGTTGCGAGTATAAGTGTTTGAGTGAGGGTATGAGGGAAGAGCAAGAAATTCTGAAGTCAGAAAAGACAAAAACTGAAAATGAATGTTTACTACTTAAAAAGAGGCTGAGTGAAATTGAGTGCGAACAAGATAATATTCAACTTAAATTTGATGTGATTTTTGCTGAAAGATTGAATCTTTATGACAAAAAATAGTTGGAAGATATTATTTACAAAAGGGGTCAGTCTGAACAGACACTAATTTTTTTGACAAAGAACCCAAAAGATATTAGATTTTATAATCCTTAAATGGGTTTGGGTTACTCTGAAAATGGAACTTTGAAAAAGGCCCCTAAATCTTTGTATGATTTTGATAAATGGGGATCAACCAAATTTGCAATTCTTACTGTAAAGGAAATCTTTGTCAAGTCAGAATTTGAATCACCTATTTTTGACAAAGATGATAATGATAAATCAGAAGAAGATTTTTCAGAAAAATCAAGTTTTAAGTTAGTTGGACTATACGATAATCTGAACTCAAGCTACTAGACGAGAAAAACTATTTTATACATACAGATCTTGATTCATTGTACCTAACTGATAATTTTTAAAATAAAACTTCATCTGTTTTTGAATCATCTCAAAATATTTCTGAAAAACTTTTCTAGTTTGTAGAATCAATGACTCCTGAAAGGTTTGAAAATCTTTTAAATGAATCTGATTCGAAAACAGAGGTGATTTATGACTCTGATAAGACATAAGAGATTACTGATCAGGACTAAAAAGTGCATTCTAACCTAAAATTTGATTCAAATTTGAAAATATCTGTCATAGAAAAATAAATTTATGATCTTGAAGATGAACCGAAAGCTGAAAAAGATTTACATTTTAAATCTCAAAATGATTTTCTGACCATATCAAGTGAATTTGAAAGTAAAATTTATGAGTTGACCATGCTTATTGTCTACAAAAATAATTTGCTTGCGTCCAATCTGAAAAAAGAATTAAGTTCATGTTTTGATGATAGAACTCAGTTTATGAGTAAAATCAGTAAGCTTGAGGAGGATCTCAAAACACCTTCAAAATCAGTTGTCATAAATTTAGAAGATGTTCAGATTGCCTCAAATTCAAAAACAACTGCATTGATAATATAAATCTTTCTGAAAGTAAATTTGAAGAGGAGAGCCTTCAAATTATAAAACTAATTCTAAGGCTACTCCCAAATCCGTCAAACTTGTTTTGAATGTAAAATATATTAAATCTGAATTGTTATCTGCTAAGCGCTCTACTAACGCAAAATCTTTTTCTATGGAAGAATTGCTAAAGATCGGTAACAATTGCAACATAAAGTATTCACAGAAGAATGTTGTCAAAAATGCTTTTAATAATTCTTCTTTTGTAAAGAATGTTTTTATGAATAAAAATAGTTGCAATTGTAAATTTTTAAAGCCAAAATATAATCCGGATGCTGATCTCAAGAATGTTAAAAACTTTTCACATCTGGATCTTTTATCTGTTTCTAAATGTCATATACATTGCAATTATTGTGGGTCAAACTCCCTTGCAGTTAATGTCAAGTGTAAAAAGCATTTAAGATCGAAGATTTCAAACTTTCAATGGTCCTCCATTTGCTAAAAAGAAAAGTGATTTCAAGAAAGATGTTTCTAAGTTTAAAAAGGAGGAGCCATATTTGGTAAATGAAAGATTTGTTCGGAAATGGGTGCCGAAAGCAAAATATGAATGGCGCGTTAAATCCATATGATCCACTGTTTCTTCTAACCCAAAAGGACCCCTTTGGAAATGGGTACTTAATCTCCGTGATTGTTTTTTCAAGACTGTCATGTGTGGTACGTAGATTCAGGATGTTCAAGACACATGACATGACACAGGCACCTTCTGATTGACTTTAAAGAAAAGCTTGGCGGAACAGCCACGTTTGGGAACAAAGAGAAAGGTTTTGTTCGAGGGTTTAGAGCATAATCTTTTGAGTATTAGTAATTTTTGGGATATTGGGTTTGATGTAAAGTTCTTCATCAGTGGTTGTATCATTATTGACTTTGAAGGGATTGAGATATTTGTGTGGAACGTTAAGGTAATCTATATGCGGTTAATTTTCCAACTCTGGCTGCTTCTAAGCCTGTTTGCTAAATCTCCAAAACAACAAAAGAAGACAGTTGTGTTATAACCGGATTTCAGACAACCTGGGTTGAGGTAACTTATATATGGTTATTATGTGAATTATGTGATGACATGCATGATATTAAATTAAGTGCATGAATAGTATGTGTATTTGAGAAAAGTTGTTACTGTGCATATATGAATTAGGTGTGTGCATATATGAATTAGGTGTGTGCATATATGGTGTAAAGCATACGTGGATTATATTATTTTATAAATATGAAGATGCGATATCTTCATAATAAAGTAAGGTTGATTTAAATAATAAAACGACCACCGCCCAAACTATTTTATAATAACAAAAGTTCGCCACCGCCTTGGTGAAAATATATAAAGAATGTAAAAGAGATAAGATCTTATCTTATCATCTTATTTTGAAAAGAAACCTTTTGAGATAGAAAAGGTGCTTGTGGCGGTGGAAGTGTTCGTGAGAAGAGTTTTGAACAAAAGTGATTTGAAGATTCTGTGTGGTTTAAAGATTTGTTGTATGTTGAATCTACAGAATTTGTGCTTGATAAGGTGAGTTTTGATAACTAAAAACCTTTATATATTGTTATATATAAATTGCTGGGTTTTGATGTTCGATTTTAAAGAAAGGTTAGTAAAACTGTTTTTAACAGTTTAAGATGAGTCTTATGAATTTGGGTTTTGGAAACTGTTCTGGAAAGATAAAGAAGAGATTGTTTCTTTAAAACAGTTTTATAAATAATATTCTGTTTTGAGAATTTAAAGGAGATTTGATGTTTGGAAATGATATCCTGTTTTTAAGGATTTAAAGGAGATATGAAATTTTTTGAAATCATTGAAAGAACAGATTGTTCTTGAGTTGAAAGTTTTGATGATAAAACTGTTTTGAAACCATTATTGGTTGAAAATTATAGAGAACATCTCATCAAGACGGTTGTGACTTCGGTTTGTCTTCGTTTGGGATTAATTTGTAGATTTTGTAGATAAAACTATGGAGGCTGTTTCATGAAGACAGTTGAGACTTTGGTCTGTCTTCGTTTGGAACTAATCCAAAGATTTTGATGAGAAAATAAGGGTGGCATATGAAGGAGAGGTGTACCATGGGATAAGGGTGGGGCATTTGTGTGTGGTTATTATAGCTCTTACTATTATGTCTTTTAAGATTACAATAGATTTGAGTTCTTACTTCTTTGTGATTTGAGGACTCAGAAATGTTGTTCTTATTAGAAATGATAGTATTGATGTTATTAAGAAGGGGAAAACTTGGCCTATGGCCATTGGTATTGGATAAAATCTATTTTGGATCAAAGGTTTGATTTTAGAGGAACCAGAGAGGCTCTGGTTGTTCCTTGAAAGGAACCAAAAGGGCTCTGGTTGGTCCTCATAGTAGAACCAGAGGGTTCTGGTCGTGGATTTGGAAGTTATGCAAGTCTTTGCTAAAATGTTTTAGTTAAACCAGAGGCTCTGTATCTATAGATAAGAGCTCTGTATCAAAATGATATTTTAAAAGAATTTTCAAAAGGTTTTTATACTTAGAAGTTTCTTACAACAAAAGACAGACCAGAGGGGCTCTGGTTGGCCTACACGGGTTGAACCAGAAGCTCTGGTTGTTCTTGCATTTTGAGCCAGAAGCTCTGGCTAGTAGAACCAGAGCTCTGATCATGTAAAATCCTTTTTCAAAATGTTTTTTTATCTTTGGAAAAGCTATTTTATTATCTATGAGATTGATCGATGAATGTTTTGAGAATTTTACCTAAGAGGCTCTGGTTGGCTTAACCAGAAGCTCTAGTAGAGGAACCAGAGGAGCTTTGGTCCTCTTATTCGTTGAAATATTTTCTAAGTCTGGTCTTTGGAACCAGAGGTTTGATGGACTCAAACAGAATGTGGAATTTACATATTGAGATGTGAAATGATTTTATTTGAATAAATGTTTTGGTGGTTATCACCCTGCAACTACATGGAAAAAAAGGTAATCTCACAAAACCTCTAGGTCTAACCCTGTTTTCAAATATGTGTTGCAGGAAATGCAAATTATAATGATAGTAAAGGAAAAGGGAAAATGTGAATTATTTCCCTATGTGCTTAGCTTTATGAAGATCATATTTGGATGTGTTTTTGAGAATAGATGTTATGGATACAAGAGCATGTATTTTGGAATTTTTGAGTTGTGTATTTTGTATTATAGACTCTTGTATTATGGACCTTTGTGGGATTGAGCATGTATTCTATGAATGAAATATGTGTTATATGCAATGTGAGTTTTGGGGGTGTTACAAGTTGGACATGGCATAGAAGATTATCTCATCAGAACTTCAAAGATATTAATAAGCTTGTAAGCAGTGATTTAGTAATTGGTCTGCCAGAACTCAGGTACGACAAGAATTCTCTCTGTTCTGCATGTGAAATGGGAAAGATTACAAGATCTTCACATAAAGCAAAATCTGTTTCGTCTTGTAAATCTCCTCTCGAAATGATTCATATGGATCTGTGTGGACCAGTGCGTGCTCAATCTCTAGGAAGCAAAAAGTACATATTGGTGATAGTCGATGAGTATTCCAGATACACGTGGCTAGAGTTTCTAAGAGCCAAATCTGATGCACTTGAGCTGATAATTGCATTCATCAAGCGTATCCAGGTTCTTCTACAACTTCCAGTTCAATAGCTTTGAAGTGACAACGACATTGAAATTACTAACGAGACCTTTCAAAGCTGTTGATCCCAGATCTCTCAATAACACTAATAATCAAGTTAAGAATAACCAAATTATAGTGTTTAGATGAATAAAATGATGAACACTCAAGAACAATGTATGAACATTCAAGGGAAAAGTACAATAAAAACCAATGAACTTTCTTGTTTGGAATGATTAAGTCCTTGAACTTTTTTTTGGAACAAATAAGTCCTTAGACATTCCAAAACATGTTAAATAAGTCCTTGAACATTCCAAAATATGTTAAATAAGT
>NC_037544.1:28571366-28581158 GCF_001531365.2 Cynara cardunculus var. scolymus | reverse complement strand
AATGTCCAAGGACTTATTTGTTCCAAAAAAAAGTCCAAGGACTTAATCATTCCAAACAAGAAAGTTCATTGGTTTTTATTATACTTTTCCCAACATTCAAAGAATAATTTTGAGTGCCAAGGATTTCACTTTATTCATTAATAATGTAGAAACGTAAAGCGTCAAAAATTACAATAGGCCTAACCACCTATTTATACTAGTATGCTACTAAGAAGATAACTATCTAGTGAGACTATTTAACTAATCTTCTACTAATAGATAAAGTTTATCTATAATGAGGATAAACATTAAAACAAGATAAACTTTGTAGAATCCAGCTGTTGAATGGTTATCTCCAGCTGTCTTCCATGGGATATGAGTTCAACCTTATCTTCATATCTTCATTGCTTGCCTCTGGTTAAACTGGCGAAGGAAACTCTAAGTGTTAGTATCCAGAGGGGTTATGGAGATGCACTTTCCATCGCATCTCTGGTCAGTTCATCGACCCTCTGAATGTTCTTCAGACTTGGTCATTTTTTCATGAAGTCTTCCGTCGGCCTTCTGGTTCTTCATCACATGTTTGTCTTCATTGCTTCATACATCATACTTAAGGGATCTAACAAACTCCCCCTAAGTAATGAAAGAACAAACATTAACTATTCTAGGAACATTTATAGTATAAATGAAGAGCAGAGGCTATTCTAAAGAAAAGCATTTTTTGCCAAATTTTCATTGGAACAAATGATGAATTCTTACATTGGTGAAATGGAAAAAAAAATATAACTACATTTAGGGTCTCCCCTGTGATATTTCCCAAAAACGCATAAGTAGTCCTCTGTAATCAATGACTGTAGATATTTCATGTATCAGTCTTTGTCCATCGTCTGTTGGCACGTGAGGTCTGCCCAATATGTCTCTGATGGCTTTCTGAAACCATTTAAGTGTTTCATTTGAATACTTAAAGGCCTCAGTCAACCTAAATAATTTCTTCGCTCCAAACTCATTTTTGTATACCAGACCCAGTTCTGGTTGAGTAAGGACAGAGGCAGATCTCTTCTCCTGCAGGCCAGGGAAGTCTTCATCAGGTGGAGTGCAGGATAGTCTGTCGATGTCAAGCTGAAGAGCAATCTCAAAATCACTCTTAGCTTGATGCTTCACCAAGGTTTCCATTGTCTGTACGATCGCTCTGTTCACCATCCCAAATCGTATGCCCTGATCTTGTCGCTGAGTCGTGTACGCGTATAGCTCGATCAAGTCATAGAGATTGAGATTGATTAAGTCATTGTCACTAAAGACGCTGACCTGACCATGGGCTCGCTCCATTGTGTACTCGATGTATTTGATGGCTCGGTTGGCGAAGGTCCTCATTTTGATGTCCATGACCAACCTTATTCCATCGTTTGAGAAAACAGCCCTTGTTGGTTGGGTGGTCTGTCTCACAAACCTATGGTGTAGGAGGTTCATGGATTCTGGTGAAAGGATTTGAGGATTGAGTGTCAACCTTTCATCGCGATCATGGTACAGGTATTGTTGGATATTCTCCATCATGACTGGCTCCCTCGGTGGCACCTCTGGACGTTTCCTGAGCGACTTCATGTTTGCTATAATTTCATCGACTACCCCTTGAGGAGGGTGCCTTGAAGACGAATGAATATCCTCTTGCACTTGTGTTTGTTGGGCTATGGGTTGTGTTTGGGTTAATGGTTGAGAGGGGGTAGGTGATGGAAGATTTTAGGTTG
The DNA here is from genome assembly GCF_001531365.2 of Cynara cardunculus var. scolymus. Taxonomy (NCBI): domain Eukaryota; kingdom Viridiplantae; phylum Streptophyta; class Magnoliopsida; order Asterales; family Asteraceae; genus Cynara; species Cynara cardunculus. The sequence continues at coordinate 28,579,440 of NC_037544.1, read as the reverse complement.
GCTCTGGTTCATTGGGCTCAGATGAGGTGACTTGTGGTTCAGGAGGTTGTATTTGAGTGGTTTCTGGTTCATCGGGTTGAGTTGGTGGTTGTTGTAGTGATGAAGGTTGGGTGATTGTGGGTTGATGTTGTATGGGTAGAGTGGTGAAGGGTTGTGTGGTGCGTGGTGTTGGTGAGGGGGTTAATGGTAAGTTTGGAATTGGTGATGGGGTGAAGGGTAGGTTGGTTGGTAGTGTGGATGGTTCTTCATCGGTTGATGAGCTCAACTCGATGGGTTCTTGGGATGTGGCGATGGGAACATGTACATTCTGGTCATCTTCAGAGGGCTGGGCCTCTGGTTCCCTCGCTTGGGTGCCTTCGGTTATGGGTGGTTGTTGTTCTTGTGTTTGGGGTGGTGGTGATGGTGCAGTGTATTCCATGTGTTGAGCAGCCGCGGCTTGATTCTCCCCCTCATGAGGTCCAAGACCTTGATCATCGGGGTCTGGATCCTCATATCGTGGCCTTTTGTGCGGGCAGCTGCTGGAGCATGATGCTCTGCTCCTCTTCTTCTTTTTCTCCTTTCTGAAGGATGCAAGATACGCCTTCAGGACTTGTTGTCTTCGACTCTCCTCCATCGAGTGAAGGAGAGAGTTGGTGCGTGCCTGTTGATCGGCAAGGCTTTGGGAGAGAGCCTTGGTTGGTTGTGCAGCAACGATGAATGAATTTTGCACTTACCTCATTGAAGGATGAGATAAGTGCCTTCGACAGGGCCCTTAGGTCGGCCCTGGTGGCAAACTCCATGGTGGATGTTGATGGAGGAATAGGTAGGTTGGCAATGATATTCCTTACCTCTGCAAAGAAGGAGGAGAAGGCTTCATCGAAGGATGGGCCTGCAGAGGGGGGTTGAGGAGGAGGAGGTTGGGGTATGTTGGCTAGTATGGTGGCGGGGAGGGAGGATAGGGTGTTTTGGATGGTGGTCATTTGGGTAGAAAGAGAGGCTAATGTTTCATTGATGGATGAAGTTAGGGGTGGGGTCGGTTGTGGGATTTGAGATGTGATGTTGGCTTGGAGGGTGTTTATGGTTTGGGAGATGGTGTTTAGTTGGGTAGTGATTAAGGCTAAAGTCTCATTGGTCGCAGTTGCCTGGGCTGTGAGGGTGGCGATGGAGTGAATGAGGAGTTGGTTTCTTTGGGTGGCAAGGGAAGAGGAGGTGTTGTGGTGTTGGGTGACTGTCTGTTGTAGCATTTGGAGACGGGTTGTGTTGTCTCGCGTTTGGGTTTCAAGGGTTGCAAGGGACTGTCAAATGGGGGTGAGGTCAATGGATGGAGGGTTGTCGACAATCCCTTGTATGATGAGTTTTAGGTCTTCCAAGGACTACTTGATCGAGTCAACAAAGGCTTGGAACTCAGCCTTTATGACCAGATCAGCCACATGGGTAACCCTTGCAGCAACGGATGCTGCAGGTTGAGCCTCAACTCCGGAGGCGCCTTCATGGCCTTGTGAAAATGTGGGCCGTGAAGGACTTCCATCATGTCCTTGATAGCCCTCTAGTGAGGAGCTATCTCGTGATGTTGCTACAACTTATTCTTCTTCCTCGGCTTTAGAGGCCGGGTAAGAGAAGTAGATGTGTTTACCCTTCGCTAGATCCAGTATCGAAGGGGGATGTTGTGCACGAATAGGAGATCACTCTGAACGATCTTGTGGATCAGCAATGCTAGAAACAACACATGCTTTTGGGTGTGTGAAGGGTAGTGGCGAGCCATGAGGTGAAGTGACTCTTATTTCTTCATCGCCCTCTGTTGGGAGGGGGCAATGGATGGTGGGGTCCCTCGGCTGTATCATCTCCAGAGGCCCGAAGAATGGCCTCTGGATGGCTGGCTGGGTGTGGGATTGGATTGGGTCGTCCTTGTTTAATACCCCTTCGGCCTTGATTACCAGTGGTAGTGCTGGTGGTTGCCCTTTGGGTAGTGGGGATGGGTATTGTATGTGAAGGGCCGGGGGATGCACGAGGAGTGCCTTAAGCTTGCACATCTTGATTACCGTTGCATGGATTTCGTTGTAGATGAGGACAGCGTAGTCCAACGGTAGGTTGAAGAAGAGGCCGTACATGATGGTCATTATGTTGATGTTGCTCTGATCCATCGATCCCAGTGTGCAGGTCAGGGCTCTGTTCAATATGGAAAAGAACATATTCCACATTGGGGGGAGGAATTGCCTCTTAAAATTAAAATCAGAGGCATTGTTTAGGTCACGATTGTAACCTAGCATGCGGATGAAGCGGAGGATATCGGAGCTCGTGGGTGGTTCGGCGTAGTGGTCAATGCAAAGTTCTTGGCATGTGGGAATGCAAAGGACTCTAGAGACCTTTGCCCGGGAGATTTTGACGAAACAAATCATGTCGTTTGGAGCGTCAATATCCCCCATGATTCCACGGCTGTCGGGGATATACTCGCAAGTCTGCAAGTACTGTTGGACGTACTTAAACGGTACGCCATTGTCGATTAATGTCAACACCGGTTGTAATACCCAGTTCTGGAAGAACTCTATCATGATGGAAACTTTTCTTCAAACAGGTTGGTTCGAAGGTCGATCGCGTGGTTGTTTGGTTTTAAGGGAAGGAACACCAGTGTGCGGCTATCAGCGCCGGTTGATTGCACATGACTGTCATTGTTGTTTGATTCGTGAGAGGCGGAGGATGCCATTGCTAGTTGAGGTTGCAGGTTTTGAGTTCTTCAGTTTGTCTGTAGGTAGTTGCAGGTTTTGAGAGCATAAAGAGGAAGTGGTGTGGGGAAGATGGGTATTTATAGGTGGAGGAGGGGAACAGGCAAAAAGGAATAATATTTAAATGGTAATCATGATAGTGGGAGACGTTTGGTAAAAAGGTGATTTGGTGGGGATTGTGGGCCGTCTTGACGGTTCTGTGCCATTAATGTTAGAGGACAAGTGTCGTCATAGGGAGGGTGAATGGGTAATGTGAAGAGGTTTATGGGGAACAGCCTGGTAATATGGCAGGCTTTTGTGTAAGGTGACGTTTGAATTATTTGGAGTATTTAAAAGTTATTCCAAATAATATCTCTTGATATATCGCGCCAAAAACAATTTAAAATTCCATCTAATTGTAAGATTAATACTAATTACGAAATTTTGGTCTTCTAAAAACCCATGAAGTATAGTTTTTAGTCACAAAAGCTGCAATTTTGTATAATCTTTAAAGAGTTTGCAATTAAGATGGGTTTTTGGAAAAAAAAAATGGTTTGTCATGGAACCAGAGGGGCTCTGGTTGGTCATAACTTATTGGATGGGGAACCAGAGGTCTCTGGTTAAACATACCCTTTTTGGATGAGGAACCAGAGGTCTCTGATTGAGCATGATGAATGAGTTCATCGATGAATTGTTGGGTTGTATGAATAATGAACCTTGTATAGACAAACCAGAGGCTCTGGTTAAGCATGGACAATCCATGATGTAGTACCAGAAGGGCTCTGGTTGCATACACATGTTTTATTCATCATTTATCTAGCATTTTGGTGTCCAGAGGCTCTGGATAGTAGAACCAGAGGCTCTGGGATGGAAAATGCATATATATGCAATGAAAAGTTCTTTATGATGAATGAAAAGCTCCCCCTTAAATGATGCATGGGGAGGAGATTGATTTTATAAGTCCCCCTTGAACCAATAGGTAGGTTCATTTTGATGACCAAAGGCTCTGGTCTATACAACCAGAGGCTCTAGTTGAATGATGATGAAAGAATGGTATGAAATGTGGCTAAGTGTGAGAGCAGACATGAAAATGAGTGTGTCTTTGAGACCAGAGGGCTCTGGTTCCAAAGACAACAAATCCAGAGGCTCTGGTTGTAAATGTGATGAAAATAGTTATGAAGGAATGGTGAAGTATATGCAAAATGGTATGAAAAGATGGTGCCTTTGAGACCAAAGGGCTCTGGTTGAAAAGGCGATGCAAAGAAATATGAAAAATTGGTTATGTGCATGTATGTGGGCGTAGAATGGATGTGCCTTTGAGACCAGAGGGCTCTGGTTTCAAAGACTTTGAATCCAGAGGCTCTGGTCTTTAGAAGCAGAGGCTTTGGTTGAGAAAAGAGTACTTAGTGAAAAAGTTCACAAAGTATTGGCTTTGGACCAGAGGTCTCTAAGGATGATGGAAAATGACGTGGTTACATGCATGAATGATCAAGGAAGTCCAAGTTTGAGACCAAAGAGGCTTTGGTCTCAAAGAATTGGAATCTAGAGGCTCTAGTCTAGACAACCAGAGGCTCTGGTTTAGAAGGGAATACTTGGTGGAAAGATACCAAGTATCTGCTTTGAACTAGAGGTCTCTTGTTCCAAAGGCGATGAAAACTTTTCCCAAAAATTAATCGAGTGTTTCTAAATGGCCAGAGGCTCTGGTTTTTACAACCAGAGGCTCTGGTTTAGAGTACTTGGTGTTTATGGCCAATTTCCAATATATCACTTATAGGCATAACCATGAGATATTGAGGATCTCTGGTTTCAAACTTATGATTGCCTCTAAGTGGTGAGATTTAGCAAACCCATATTGCTGACTAGGAATAAAAATCTTTTCTCATCAAGAGCTTTTGTGAAAATGTCAGCAAGTTGAATCTTAGTAGGAACAAAGTACATCTCTATATTACCTTTTTCAACATTGTCTTTCAAAAAGTGGTATCTTACATTGATGTGCTTGGTCTTGGAATGCCGCACAGGATTTGCAGAGATAGTTATTGTACTCTTGGAGTCACAGAGGATTGGTATCTTTTCATATTGAAAGCCATAGTCCTTAAGCTGAGTCTTCATCTAGAGAACTTGTGAACAACAACTAGCAGCAACAACATATTCTGCTTCTGCTGTAGAGGTTGAGACACAATTCTGTTTTCTGGATGTCCAACTTACCAGCTTGTCCCCCAAGAGTTGACAGCTTCCAGACGTACTCTTTCTATCAAGCTTGCACCCTGCATGATCTGCATCTGTATAGGCTATTAGATCTAAGCCAGAGTTCTTAGGATACCAGAGACCCAATGAAGGAGTTCCCTTAAGGTATCTAAAGATCCTCTTGACTGCAGAAAGATGAGATTCTTTGGGATTGGATTGATACCTTGCACAGAGACATGTAGCAAATATAATATCTGGTCTACTAGCAGTTAGGTACAGGTGTGATCCAATCATGCCTCTGTACAGATTTGCCTGATGGATCAGCAAATAACTTAGCTCTTGTAGGCATAGGAGTTCTCATCGATGGTGAATTTGAGAGAGAGTATTTCTTCAGAAGGTCAGTCACATACTTGGACTGATTGATGAAAATCCCTTCTGAAGTTTGTTTTATTTGAAGAGCAAGGAAGAAATTAAGTTCTCCCATCATGCTCATCTCAAATTTGCTTTTCATCAGCTCTGAGAATTTTTCGTGATGTTTTGCATTTATAGAGCCAAATATGATGTCGTCGACATATATTTGTACTAGTAGTATGTTACCTTTATGCTTACCTTTTTCGAAGCCATTGTTGATGAGAAAGATGGATAGAGTTTCATACTAGGCCCTAGGTGCTTGCTTCAGCCCATAGAGGGCTTTGTCTAGAAAGTAGACATACTTCAGATGCTTTGGATCTTCAAACCCAAGGGGCTGCTACACGTAAACTTCTTCTTGAAGTTTTCCGTTTAGGAAGGCAGACTTGACATCCATCTGATAGACCTTAAAGCCTTTGTGAGCTGCATAGGCTAGGAATATCCTGATGGCTTCAAGTCTTGCAACGGGGGCAAATGTCTCATCGTAGTCAATCCCTTCTTCCTGGCAGTAGCCCTTGGCAACAAGCCTGGCCTTGTTCCTTATTACTATGCCATCTTCGTCCTACTTGTTTCAGAAGATCCATTTGGTTCCTATGGCCGTCTTCCCTTTTGGTAGAGGCATAAGGGACCATACCTTGTTTCTCTCAAACTGGAGTAGCTCTTCTTGCATTGCATCTATCCAGTTTGGATCTTGTAGGGCTTCAGAAAATTTCTTTCGTTCTATCATGCTAAGAAAGTTGGCGAAGAGGCATTCATTGGCTGTTGTTGATCTCGTTTTTACACTAGATGTTGGATCACCAATGATTTGGTGATGTGGGTGGTCTTTCGTTCACTTGGTGCTCGACTGGGGTTCTGGAGCAACAAGATGCAGTTCTTCATTGACTGATGGAACTGCTTGCTCCCCCTCGAAGAGATCATCTCTAGAGTTAGACTATGGTTCTTGTTCTTGATCTGAAGACACAAAAGAAGTAGAAGGTGAAGTAACATGAGTTTCAGTAAGAGTTGTACCTTTAGCATTGGAGACTTCATTTTCTTCATCGATTCTGGAAGTGGATTTTGCAGTAGGTGCAAGTCCAGAGATTACTTCTTCTTCGAAGATGTCTTCAAATAATTGAGCTAACTCTGATTCATTGGGTTTGCCAAGTGATGAATCAGATGCTCTTCCTTGAAGTTCGAGTCCTGAACTGTTGTGTCCAGAAGTCATGGATGTAGAGTCATCAAAGGACACATTGATGCTTTCTATGACTATTTTTGTCCTTTTGATGTAGACTCTGTAGGCTTTTGGGGTCTGAGAGTATCCCAGAAAGATCCCTTCATCGGCTTTCTTGTCGAACTTGCCAAGGTATTCCCTATCATTGAGTACAAAGCATTTGCACCCAAAGACATGAAAATACTTAACATTTGGTCTTCTCTGATTGATAAGCTCACAGGGTGTCTTCTGGTGCCTCTTGTTGATGATGGATCGATTTTGGGTGAAGCATGCAGTAGAAATTGCTTTAGCCCAGAAGGTGATGGGCAACTCCGATGAAGCAAGCATGGTCCTTGCTGGTTCCACAAGGGTTCTGTTCCTTGTTCTACCACTCCATTCTTTTGTGGGGTTCTGGCTGCTGAAAATTTTTGTGTGATGCCTTCATTGATGAGGTATTCATCGATTTTGGCATTTTTTTAATTCAGTTCCATTGTCGCTTCTAACTTTAATGAGTTTTCGTTGTAGAAGGACTTGGAGCCTTTTCATCACCCCAATGAGTAGGTCAGGAACATCTGATTTCTTCTTCACAAACTCAACCCTGGTGTATCTGGAGTATTCATCAACAAGTACAAGTATGTACTTCTTTCCTGAGAGGCTTTGTGTAGATATGGGCCCACAGAGATCAATGTGGATCATATCCAAGGGCTTGGTGCAGGAGGTTTCTGACTTTGTTCGGTGAGAGGCCCATTTTAGCTTTCCCATCTCACAGGCTGAACATAGATGATCTTTTTCAAAGTTGAGATCAGGAATCCCATTGACTAGCTTCTGTTTGCCTAGCTTTCTTAAAACACCAAAATTCAGGTGTGAGAATTTTTGGTGCCATAGCCAATTTTTGTCGTTCTTATGGGATACAAGGCAAAGGGTGTCTTGTTCCTCAGAGGATTGAAAATCCAGAAGATAGAGATTCCCTTCTCGCTTGGCCTTGATGATGGTTTGACCGGGCTTTGTTTCTATGATACAGAAACCTTTGCGGAATCTGACTTCAAGACCCTTGTCGCAGAACTGGCTTATGCTTAGTAAGTTGTGCTTCAAACCTTCAACATAAGCCACTTTGTTGATGGAGATGTTGCCTTTGATGAGAGTTCCGTATCCCTTAATGGTTCCCTTGCTGTTGTCTCCAAAAGTGACAGAACCTCTAGATTTTTCGATGAAGGAGGTCAGCTGACTTTTGTCACCAATCATGTGCCTGGAGCAACCTGAATCCATGTACCATGGTTGCACATGTTGGTCCTGCAAGACAAATTAAAGGGTTTTAGGTACCCATTTCTTAATGGGTCCTCATTTGTTAGTAGGTGATACCACTCTCTTTTCATTGCCCTTAGCCTTTGCAGGCTTGTGTTTATTAGCATTTCCCTTGCCCTTGGTCTTGGGCTTTTTCACGTTCTCATTGGTTTTAGCTTTGTAGCGATAAACGTGTTGGGAGAATATGCAGTGATGTGTCAACATGTGATTCCTCAGGTTTTGTAAAAGAGCTAAATATTGACAATTATTATACTTTGGGCATGAATGTCTAACGTTCTTTTTATTCGCTGAAAATAAAGAAGTAAATGCAGGG
>NC_037544.1:28566032-28571341 GCF_001531365.2 Cynara cardunculus var. scolymus | reverse complement strand
TGGTGGTTAGTTTTCTCAGAGGTAGGCCACTTCTGTTTTTGCTCACGAGTAAACTTAATGAACTTAGAAGATATGCAAGGACCTTTTGATTTATCGTTGGCAGATTTAATATCTTTCAGTTTTCTCTTTCCTTTGTCCGAAGATTTCATCGATGGAGGAATACCATATTTCATTGAGGGTTTGGAGTTTTGAGGCTTCTTATACTCAATGATCTTTGGTGATTCACATATTATCTCCTCTTCAGATTCGTAATCAAGAAAGTCTCTCACTGATTTCTTGATATCAAAATTAGCATGGATGTTTGTGGGAGGTGTGGGTTTAGAGGTTGATGCTTCAGAGTGATCTGCTTGAGATTCCATCGATTCTGACTTGGATGAACTTTCAGTTTTACTTGGATGGTTCATCGATTCATCAGCTGATGGTTCCTCATTAGGATTCACCTTTTCATCAACAGTACTTGCTGATGAAGTGGAATTGACCAATCAGAGACTTTGGCTTGACCATAGGGTTTCCATCGGTCTCTGATTTGGAGATGTCATTCCTTTGATCAGAATTCTTACATGTACTGCTCTCGTACACCACATTTTCAAAATCCTGTCTTAAAATGACAGTTTTTCCATCGACTTTAACTCTTTTAAAATTTGCTTTTGGTTTCGGGGTAAAGTCGGGTTTCTAAATGCATCCAAGTTTGAAAGTGGATTCAAGGGTGAATTTCTTTGATTCGATAAAGGAGTCCAATTCATTGAATCCAATCTCTTGAGTGTCCGTTTGACCATTAAACTTTTCATACACATATTGGGCATCCTTGTATTTCTTCATCAGAAGTTCATTGGTTTGAAGCTTCTGGTGAAGAATCTCCCTTTCTTTTTGAAAGAAATCTTCGATAGTTACTGAGTTAAGTCTCTCTGCCTCAGATTCTTTTAAGGTCTTAGTTTTCTTTTCTAAGTCTTTGGTTACTCGCTTGTTTATTTCCACAAGTTTTTCTTCCTCTGATTTTTTAAGAGCGGTGATGCGAGTCTTTTCTTTCATCAGATCAGCTTTTTCTTCGGTTAGAAGATCAGTTTCTCTTTTGTAGAAACTAACTTCTTTTTTCGCTTTAAGTCTTTCAGATTTTTCAAAGCTTAATTTTTTTTTTAGTTTTAAAAAGTCCTCTAAAAGCTTTATTACCGTTAACTCTAGCTCAGATGGAGCCGAGTTGGTTTTATTTGATGTAGACTCACATACCTGATCATCAGTGTCAGAGGCAGATTATGCATTGGACGTGGCCATCAGACAGATGAGTGCTTTGTCTTCTTCATCAGATGAAGAATCGGACACCCAGTTTTCTTTCTCAGCCATCAGGCTTCGTTCTCTAGGATTGTACTTGTATTTATTCTTGTAATAGTCAGCATCCTTTACCAGTCGTCCTCTGCATTCTTTGGAAAAATGACCGATTTTTTCGCACCTGAAGCGGCGGAGGTCATTTTTCCTTCCATCTTTGTCCTCTTTCTTCTCCTCTCTTCTATCTTCTCTTATTTCTTCTCTCTCCTCTCTTCCCGCTCTTCTGTCTTCCCTTTGATGAAATTTAGATGGCTTCCTTTCATAGGATGGCAGGTACCTTTCCCTCTTGAACTCTCTCCGTTCATAGGGTTTCTTGATGAACTTTTTCTGGAATTGCTTTGTAATCAAGGCCATAGACTTGGCAAAGGCTTTGATATCATCATCTGATTCAAATGTTTCATCTTCGGATTCTGATTCTACCACCAGTGCTTTCTTTCCTTTGTTCTTGTGGTCTCTGGTGGAGGTCCTTGAAACTTCCTTTTATTCAGCTGCTAGAGCCAGGGGTCCACCGATAGACATCTTTTTCTTCATGATGTCGTTATCTTGTGCAGCAAGCATTCCGTATACGTCATGGAGTGACCAGCCGTCTAAGTCCTGATTTGCTTGAAGGGACATTGACAGCTGTGTCCATTCATCGTCGAAACTTTTAATGAATAAAACATTGTTTTCTTCCTTTGTTCTGGAGATATCATTTCGACGACATTGATTAATCAATGTGTTGAAACGATCATATGTCTTCTGAATCGGTTCATCAGGAAGAGCCTTGAAGTTGGATGAATAAAACTAATAATCAAGTTAAGAATAACCAAATTATAGTGTTTAGATGAATAAAATGATGAACACTCAAGAACAATGTATGAACATTCAATGAATAATCTTGAGTGCCAAGGATTTCATTTTATTCAATAATAATGTAAAAACGTAAAGCGTCAAAATTACAATAGGCCTACCCACCTATTTATACTAGTAAGCTAATAAGAAGATAACTATCTAGTGAGACTATTTAGCTAATTTTCTACTAACAGATAAAGCTTATCTATAATAAGGATAAACATTAAAACAAGATAAACTTTGTAGAATCCAGCTTTTGAATGGTTATCTCCAGCTGTCTTCCATAGGATATGAGTTCAATCTTATCTTCATTGCTTGCCTCTGGTTGAACTGGCGAAGGAAACTCCAAATGTTAGTATCCAGAGGGGTTATGGAGATGCACTTTCCATCGCATCTCTGGTCAGTTCATCGACCCTCTGGATGTTCTTCAGACTTGGTAATTTTTCCATGAAGTCTTCCATCGGCCTTCTGGTTCTTCATCACATGTTTGTCTTCATTGCTTCATACATCATACTTAAGGGATCTAACAAAAGTTTACTTCAAACTGTTGGGATTTTTCACAACTTTTCTGCTGTTCGAACTCCGCAACAAAATGGAGTTGTTGAAAGAAGAAACAGAACATTAATCAAGGCTTCTCACACTATGTTGGCTTACTCTGGTCTACCTCTGTATTTGTGGGTTGAAGCAGGGTCTACTGCTTGCTTTACACAAAATCGAACGATCATCGTCAAACGTTTTAATAAAACTGCTTATGAGTTGATAAATAAACGAATGCCTAATATAAAATTTTTTGTCGTGTTTTTGGCTGTAGATGCTTTGTGCTTAGCGATCGAGACAATCTCGGGAATTCGAAAAAAAGGCGAAAGAAGGGTACCTCATTGGTTATTCTTTAAAGTCTAAAGCCTTCCAAGTCTACATCAAGTCATCTAAGATTTTTATTGAAAGCATCAACATCAGATTCGATGAATCTTCGGCTTCTGAACAACTCAGTTCAGGACTCAAGCTACAACCGTTAGCTTCTAGACAAAACAGTGTAGAACCTATACCAAACAAGACATTTAATTATGATTCTTCAACTAAATCAAATTTAGATTCTTTGTTTAAAGACGCATTTGATATAACTTGGGATATTCTTGCAGATTACGAAATATTTGTTCTACCCAAGATGAATGAACCAGTGGTTCCTATTCCGCAAGTTACTCAAATTTCTGGACCATCTGAAGTTGGTTGTTCAACATCAAATGTGGTTCAACATGAATATGTTGAAGATACTAAATCAGAACCTATTCAAGCTGAGGCACAGACTCAACCAGAGATTGTTCAATCTGACATTGATCAATCTAAGTCTTCTCTACCTGCAATTGAAGCTAAACATTCTAAGATTCAAGATGAAGAAGAATCTGATACTCAAGCTGAAGTAAATTCTGAAATTCAAACTATAACTAATGAATATGATGTTCAGAACAATCTAAATGATGTTCAACCCCTTTCTTGTACTCACAAATGGACAAAAGAGCATCCCCCTACTCAAATAATTGGTAATGTAAATGATAGAGTGAAAACACGATTTGCTACCACTAACGAGTGTCTTTTCGTTAACTCTTTCAGCGCTATAGAGCCAAAGAATCCATCTGAAGCATTGCAAGATCTAGATTAGATTAATTCCATGCAAGATGAAACTCGAGAATTTGAGAGAAACCAAGTTTGGAGACTCGTATCGAGACCGAAAGACAAATCAATAATTGGTACTAAATGGGTCTTCCGAAACAAAAAGGATGAAACGGGAATTATTGTGAGAAACAAAGCCCAAGTGGTTGCTAAAGGAAAATCAATTCTTGCTTCAAAAGGGATGTTTCTTTTGATGAATAAATGGAAATATTACTTTGTCAATTTCTGGAAATCTTATTTTTACCTAATCGAATAGTTTGGGATTCAGAAGTGAAAGAAATCATTATGACAATACCTTTGCTCTAGTCACACGCATTGAAGCCATCAGAATATTCTTGGCGTATGCTTCTCACAAGAATTTCAAGGTATACCAAATAGATGTCAAATCGGCATTCCTGAACGATATTCTTCATGAAGAAGTTTACATGAGTCAGCCTGAAGGTTTTGTTGATCCACAAAATCCTGATCATGTCTATGTCCTAGACAAAACATTATATGGTTTGAAACAAGCACCTAGGTCATGGTATAATACTTTAACTCAATTCCCGCTGAATTCTGGTTTCAAGAAAGATACGATAGATACTACATTATTTCTTAAAAAGAAAGGTAAACATATGATCTTGATACAAATATATGTTAATAATATTATATTTGGTTCTACAAATCCTATGTTTTGTAAAAAAATTTCAGACATCATGCAATCTAAGTTTCAAATGAGTATGATGGAGAGTTAAATTTCTTTCTTGTTCTTCAAGTTAAACAACTCCCCAATGACATATTCATTAATCAGTCTAAATATGTGAAAGATATTTTGAAAAGATTTAACATGTTTGAATGTTCTGCAATAAAGACTCCCATGGCTATTGGAACATTTTCATACCCTTTATTCATCTTGTTCATCTTACATACTCATTTTTTAATATACTTTTTATTTTAACAAATTACACAATTATAATCGTCTCATCAATCTCTTCGAAATGAACCCAATAATGAATATTATTTGATTTAATTATATTATTATAATCGTATTTTCAATAACATACATAATTGTATATTAAATAAAATATGTTAACAAAATACATTTTTATTTTAACAAGTTACACCATTATAATCGTCTTGTGAATACCTTCAAATGAGCTCAATATTGAATATTTTTGGTTAATCATAATATTAAATACCATAACTACATAAATTATTTTTAAAACTTACATTTTATATCCTTACAGTTATTTATTTAATTTATTTTATATACATTACTTTTTTTATTTTTTGTTGTATACCCTTATCACATTAACATACATAATTGTATATTAACTAAATTCCGTTAAAAATATGTTTTTATTTTAATAAGTTTCATCATCATAATCGTAATCGTCTCGTCAATACCTTCAAAATAAACCCAATATTGAACATCGTTTTATTTAATTATGGAACTGTAATTATATAAATATCATAAGGGTATAAAATAAAAATAAAAATAATGAAGTAAA
>NC_037544.1:28551220-28563252 GCF_001531365.2 Cynara cardunculus var. scolymus | reverse complement strand
AATAAATAAATGCTTATTAATATAAACACTACTATTTCATAATTATATAATTGTAAAAATAAACATAAACATTGAGATTTGAAATACAAATAAAATATGATAGTTCCCAGATTGATTAACCAATCTTCAATTCAAGATAAAAAACACAAAATGACAAAATATGAATAAGAAAGTAGTAGAAAGTTGAGAGAAAATCTTCAAAGGTTAACTTGTATTAATCTTCAAAGTGTAATTACAATGAATATGCGTACAAAGATTCTTACAAAAACAAAACCTATTTATAGTAGGCAATTTACATTACAAATTACAATGGAGAAACTTAGCTAGAATACAACATTAAACACAAAAACTCAAACCCAACATTATCCCCCTTTGGATTCAAGTCCGACACATTGTAAATTTTGATCTTCTAAAGCCCAAATTTGTCTTACACTTTCTGATAGCATTCAGATATTGAATCTTCTCATCAAGTAACTCTAGAGCACTGATCAGCAGGAACCTTTATCTCAGACTCAACTTGTAAGATCCTGAAGCTTTATCATTTTGAGTCATTCCATTTTCAAGTTCCTTCCTCACAATCTTTATAGTTCCATCACAGTACTTATTTAGTTCCATAAACCTCAAAAACCTTTTAGCTTTCACGGAGTTCATGTAGATCACCCCGAACTCTAGATTTTCTAGAATCATATATATATATATATATATATATATATATATATATAAAAAGGATAGCCATCGATGTATTCTAACTCGTGATTAGGCTTCTTCAGATTGGCGTTCTTCTGATTACTTTGATATCCCATTTGCACATCAATTACAGAAGAGCGCTTGCTATGACATCTAAGATACCTTTTGATGGCTTCAATACCCCTTAAGACTCCTTCTAATCTGACAGTCAGGTTTTTGATCTCATGATACATATGCTCCAAGTCTTCTAAATACATGATAGGAAAGTCAGCTTCACTAAAATTCCAAACTTTACCATCTTGCCACATAGAATACTGGATACCAAAGACTAACAAGTTTCATGGCTTCCACGTCCTTGTGAATACCCAAGATTTTATCAGAACTAAGAGCTTTTCGATGAAGAACAAAAATATCTGGGTATAAGTCTTCAAGGAACGATTCTCTGACTCTTGCTCGGTCCAACCCTAGAGTGTTTATCCTTACAACAAAGGGTATGTATTTCCTAGAAGATTGAGAAGTTAAAGTTTGTGGAATGGAAGATGTATCAGAAACACTTGGTAGTTTAGCAAAAACTGGTTCAGGTACTTCTTTAAGTTCAGACTAAAATGGAAAGCTGGGTTCATCTTCGTCCATATCAGCTTCAAAGTCAAAGAGAAATTCATTAGAGTCATCATCAGCTTCAACTTCAGCTTCAGCTCCATAGTCCTGAACCTCATCAATTTCTTTAGAAAATACTTCATTAAATCCCACATTTGCTGACAAACCCAGTAACATCCTTGTTTCTACAGTTGAGACTATCGACTTTTCAACCATTGGATGGATCTATGGGTCTGTAGCTACTATCATATCCAGACTAGCAGTCCTTTCACTATTACCATCTTGAAGATGACTTTGATCATTTAGCTCTTTAGAATCCTCACCTTCAGACAACATTACTTCCTTACCCCTTGAGGACTCATCCACTCTCTGTTTCTTCTTCTCCCCGTCATGGTGATCAGGATCGTCCTGATCATCATGTTTTCTTTTGAAAGAAGTGGCCTGAGCTCGACAAGTATTCTCTAAGATTGATACTCTTTCAGTATCAATAGAGGTTTGCAGGTTAGCCAAAGACTGGGCAGAGGAAGTGATGGTAGAACCAAGCTTTGAAAGACTTGAAACTAAAACACTCTAAAAGTTTGTAAACTCTGTGGCTCAAACATCTGGGTAATTTTCTAAATACTGTCTGAGCATACCTACTAGATCTGTAACCACCGAGTCCATATTTTGTTCAGTTAGCATCTTGGCATAAAGCATGGACTTGAGATCATCCATCGAGAAATTTGTTTCTGTTGGAGGTTGGGGTGTAGACGGTGGCGACGGAGCATGACTTTCATGTACAACTGGTTGTTTTCCTTCAGAAGTCTCTTCAAACCATTTATCTCCTCCATCAATGTATCCTGAACAGCCTTAGGGCGCCATTCAAAAATTCCCTCGACACAAAGTCTGGTAAAGTAACGCTTGGATCACTTAGATTACCAATTGTAACAACAGTTGAATAAACTGTTGTGCCTACATTCAGTGTTAGAAAAACGTTAGCATTGGTAGGAATTCCGACCTGTCTACGTAGAAAGTCAGATGACTCTACTCTAGTCGTTCCGTCTTATTCACAAAAAAAAGTAGATGGAGCAACATATGCTCATGACTCTAGTGTACCTAAAGTGTATATGGTCACTAGACTCGAAGTATACACAAATGAAGTCGTAGACTGGGCCAGATGAACAGATAGAAGTTGTGCTTCATCCCCATGTGAATTTGAAACTGACACTTGTTGAGAAGTCATAGAGTGGCTGGGAGAGGTATGCAAATGCATAGTTGGGTAGGCTATGTCTTCTTCAATGCCAACATTCAACGAATGAATGTCAACAACATATGTGTGTACCTGGATACGTGTATAGGTTAGGGTAGGAACAAATATTTCTTTTTTTGTTCCCTACACATTCTCATCATGTTCTTCTCCTTCCCCTTCACTCAACCTCTCAGGATTTTGAACTTGATCTCCCTCATCTGACCTTATAGCATCCAATAGACGATCTATTTCGCCAAAATAAAAAAAAATCTTCTCTTAAATCAAATTATTTTGAAGGAATATCTTGAAGATTTGGAAAGTCAGCACCTTCTGAATTTTGATCATCACCATTTTCTTGATCAGCATTATCATCATCATCGTTGCCTGGATGAACATCCAAATCTGTTTCAGTATCTTCTGAGCTTGATGAAGCAAAGGAAGTACTGTCACTTAGAGAATGTGCCTGATCAGAGTCTCCCGCTTTATTCCCCTCTCATTCACATTTTCTCTCAACACACTTCACTGTTCAGGTACCCCCTTGTACTTGAACTCTCTCAGCTAATTCTAAACCCTCACCACCCTCAACTGAGGCATGGGATGATCTTGGGTTAAGTTCTGCCGGTTTTGGCCAAACTATAGAATCTATCACTTTTGTATATTTTAACACACATTGAGTACTCTGATCGGCGTAGGCTATAAGTCTATTCGATTTATTCATGATAGAGTCAATATCTTCAACTTCAGTATCTGACCTTAAGAACTGCATTTTGTAGTCTGTACCAAATGGACTGTCCAGCCTTGAAGGTATGGCCTTGTTGGATCTCATCATTGCCCTTTTTATGAGTTGAAGAAATCGTTGGAATGGAATGAACTTTCTTGCTTTTGAGGTGAATTTCTTAGCGTGTACTAACTCTGCCAGCTCATTCTAGATCACCATTCTGTAGTCATAGTGTCAGTTGAACACTATACCATGGAAGAACTTCAAAAAGGAACTGCTACAGGTGTCTATGCCAGCCATTTTGTATGTGAGACATCTATTTAGTGTTGAGAATAACACATGTCACACCAATGAGAGAAATTTTCTTCTAAACTGTGACGGGTTGGTCAGGACACCAAAATATCCAGGTCGTTTGATGTCGCGGCAGAGTTCCTCATCAGATATGAATTCTTCAAATCAAGGTGATCCATCAACAGAGTTAGGTTTTGCTAGGTTCAAAATCTTCTTCAACCTTTTCAGTGTCAGGCGGGCTCATGAAGTTATCCACGTGCCCTTGGAAGAAATATTAGTTTCCTTCTTTTATGTATGTAAGGGTGTGCCAAAATTGTTGAAGGTAAACCAAAGGAACATCGGCTGTTGTAGAAAGTACATAAGCAATTGGATGGCCTTTTAATATTTCAACAATGATAGGATATTCGGAGGGCATATTGAAGTTAAAGTGGTGTTAATTTGGTTTGAGGTCAAGATAGAGAGATTTTGGAAAGGTAGTTTCATCTAGGTCATTTTGGTTATTTTGGTTTGCAGACTGGGAATATGAAGGTAGTTCAGATAGAACTAATGAGATCGTGTTCTCATCATTAGACTCATGAGGTGATTTCTGATATTCAGCAGTCGTCATAATGTTTTACCTGTAAAAAGATAAACAAATTAGACCCATGATAAAATCAATCCAAAATAATATACAATTTGAGACAAAGACCGAAACAACCACTTTTGCCAAAACTTTTGTAATTCTTTCTCAAAGCTTAAGAAAATATCACTCAGGCTTTTCCGCTAAAAAAATCAACACTAAAAATAATATACTTAACAACAATAAAACAAAAAAAAATTAACATCAATTTGTTTTCCTAACACTTGGAGAAGAAAGAAAAAAAAATTCTACTATTCGGTCACCAAAGGATAAAACCTCACTGGACACACTAAACTCCTTATCGGTTAAATCTAAATCCTGCTCTTTTCAGTTAAAACTCAGCATTTAAAACATCTCTAGTCAAGTCCTCTCCATTTAACACTATTCAGTCAACACTCTCACCTGTAAAACTCAAGTCTTCTGCAAACACAATAAATTAAAACTCAATCCTCACAAAAATAACTCTCAAGACCTCTCTGAATGAAAATAAACATCCTCATCGATTAACTCTCAGAATCATTGTCCGGTCAAAATAAAAAAGACTCACCGGATAACAACTCAAGCTGAAAAACTCATTGGTTAATAGTTAAAAATATGTTTAATCCTCACCTGTTAAAAAGATATCGATCACAGTTTCATTCAAACAACACAGATTTATTGTTCTTATCGATCATTAGGGTTTCATTCAAACAGTCTCTATCATTCAAGTTTTATTAACAGATTAGATTCAAGTTTAAGAATATTTTCAAGAGTAGATTAGGATTAAGATCATTATCAACAAACCTTAAGATCTCGATGGGTAAAAGAATAGTCCAAAACATTCTTAACAAACAGTTCAATAAAGAAGAATAGTTCAAGATCAATCGATGAATCAACTGGTGATCAAAGTTCAAAGAAATCTTATGAGTGATTATGAAGAATATGAGCGATGAAGAAGAAGCGAGTGTGAGAAGTTAAAAATAAAACCGAACACTCTATTTATAGGGTAAAAGAAAATTGAAATGACGCGAAGACACCGATTCAAGTTCTCTCATTGAACATGCCTTTGTCCGATAACAAGGCTTCATCGGACAAGCCTTAGACATATAAAACCAAGTTCTATCCGGATAGGCTCCTCATCGGACAACGCTTTGTCTAGATAGGCTTCTCATCGGACAAGCCTTTGTCCGGATAGTATTCTCATCGATCACACTATCAATCTACCCTTCATCGGTCAACATCTTATCCAGATAGGCTCTTTATCAGACAAGCCTTTGTCCGGATAGGCTCTTATTGGACAAGCCTTCATCGGTCAACTCTTTGAACAGCACTTCATCTTCTTCAAAAATACCTGTAAAAAATATATCATTTAAAATTCAAACTCAATATTATAAATTGATTAAGACATTTCACTCCCTCTAGAAAATGATCATTAACATTTTCAAATACTCCCCCTAGAAAATAGATTTCACAATTAAAACATTATAAAAGGATAAATCATTAAGCTCCCTTTGAGTCTGCTCAGGTTCTGAACTCATTTTTTTAGAAGCTGTGTTGAAGACCAAGTCTTGAATTGGGTGTTCATAAGCTATAGTGGCAGATCACATACTTCCCCTCAAACCATGCATTAGTGTATCATATGAATAGATATCTGAAATCAGCACAAACACATGATACACCTGCAAAACAGATTAAATAGATTTTGGTATCCACACATACATGGGTCCTACTTTGTTAGTACTGGTTTGGGGAATGTTATAAGTGCCATACCAAGTATTCTTATCAGATAATCTCTTTTTAGTTCTTTTAACAGGTAAATCAGATATGCAGTATGAATCATACCAGTCATTATTATACATGTTGTTCTCATACCAGTTGTTCTCGTACATGGTATTGACATCCCAACTATTTCCATACCAGTTGTTTCTATACCATCTGCTAGCCTTCTTTTTGTTAATGAAATCTGTTAGGATTGAATTTTAGATATTAATTGTATTCAATCTTGAAAGCTTTATTTGTAATTCTAGAATGTTTGACTTTGTATGTTATAGTTTGACTTTCACTTTTCTATTTCTTGTTTGACCTATAAATAGGTCTTGTAAGGGAGTTTTAGTTGTAAGAGAAATTAATTATTCATATTATGTGTAATTGTTTTTTAGAGAGGAATATACTATCATTGACTAGTTGACTTTTTCCCTCTAATGTTCTTACATGAAGAATGCCATTTATAGAGTCTATCTTGATGTTCATGAAGATTGATCATAGAATGGGACTATCAATTGGTATCAGAGCAAGTTTGCAGTGAGATTGTATTGAAGATTTCATCAAAAAGTTCAAAAATTTTTCTGGAAAATTGCATCTGTTCTTCATCTTCATAATTTTTTCTTGAAATGTTCTTCACGTTTTTCATATTTTTATACTCAAATCGTTCATTTTTTGATGTTTGGATGTTAAAAAGATGATCGTTGTGTGCGTATTTGGATCATGAATTTTTGTTATTCACCAGTTTTCAGGTTTTGATCATCCATTTTAAAGATTTGATGAATTTCGTGGTTTCTGAAAAAACTTGGTGTTCTTGAATAAAATCATAAAAATATGGTGTGTGATCTATTTTTGGTGAAAAAGTTTAAATTTTTGTGTTTGTGGTGAGTTTTAACTGGATTCAGCATTAAAAACATCAAGACTTAGCCATTTCTCAAGTTCCTTTAGCCGGATTCTAGCAGTTCTCGGACACCTCTTTAGCCAAATTCATCTAATTCTCGGAAGCAGCTTCACCCGGACTTGGCAACCTCGTTCACCACCTTGAACATATTCTGGCCATCCCCGGATACCTCCTTAGCCGAGCTCAAGAGTCCTCAGACACCATTGCATCCGGAGACCAAGACCCTCACTCACATCTTAGCCATATACTGCATTAGCCAAAATTCAGATCAACCTTATATGGACACTACCTCATCAGTAATCAAGTTATATCAGTCATCCTTCCATCCGATTTAAGCTTCCTCGGACAACAACACACCCGGATATTGGCATCCCCGGACACAAGGCCATCCGGATTGCATAACTCTCGGCCAAAGACTTAGCCATTTTGATCTCCTTTCTCCGACACAACCTGTCCAGATTGCCACCATCCTCGGTCATAGGCTTGACCGAATTCACCCTTCATCTGGATTCATTATCCTTAGACATTGGCCTGTCCAAGCTCAAGCATTCCTCGTTCATCAAGCCATCCGAGTTCAAGACTTAGTCGTTTTTTAAGCCTTACCTCGATCACCCTTTGTCCGGATTTGAGCTTGTCCGAGCTCAAGTGTATCTCGGTCACCTTTGCACCTGGTTTTGAGTTTCCTTTGTCCGAGCTTGGTGTTTTCTTTGCCACATACATCCTGTCCGAATTCCTTTTTCTTAGTCTTGACTTTGTCCTGTTCTCATCCTTGTCCGGATTTGGTCGCATTTTGATCACTTCATTCTCGACCACTTTCCATTTTTTTTGTTATCTCCCTTTACCAAATTCACTTCTCGGTCACATCTCGGCCATATACTTGTTCAAACTTTATATTCCGATTTTCACCAAGTTACCCGTGATCTGAGGTTTTTTTTTACTGTTTTGACTGATTTTTTTTTCAAATCGAATATTTTGATTTTTCTGGAAAATTTGCGAAGACTGGTTTTTTATTTGAGTGATATTCTTTAAGATATTTTTAGAAAGTGATTTATTTGATCGATTTCATTACTGCATAGATTCTTTTGATCAATCTTGATTTTTTAAATGGCATCATTTGTTGAGAACGAAAATAAGGATTTGAAAGAAAAGGTTTGCAAATTAGAGAAAAGTTTGCAGAATTATAAGGACAAATATGTGAGTGCATTTCTTGAAAATCATGCTGACGCGAAATTTATTAAAGATTTACAACGGGAGCATAAAGAAACTAGAGAACGTATTGAAAATGATTTCATGTATAGGATTAAAAATCTTGAGAAAACTTTGGATTCTGCAAGAATAGAGTCGGATGAAGATTTGAAACTTTGGAGTAAAGCAAATAAAGATCTGTTTAATAAACTCCGAAAAGTTGAAAATGAACTGAATGCTGAGAGGAACTCTCAAGGAAATAAGAATAAAAAGGTTGAGGAGGTATCTGAGAAATTACATGAAGCTGAGAAGAAAGTTGTTAATGAAAGGAAATTACTGGAACAAAAGAAAGATAAGCTTTTAAAAGCTGAGAAGAGTTTGGTTGCTGATCAGAATGTTTTCGAGAAAGAGAAGAAAAAGCTGATAAAAGCTGAGAAAAGATTTTATACTAAACGAATATCCTTTGAAAGCAAGATTAACTCTTTGAAACTGAATGCCAAAATGCTTTTAAAGCAAATATCTGACTTTGAACAACTTATGATCTTGGAACGAGCCAGAGTTGATAAAGAAATGAAGAGCTTAAAGAAGAATGTTTAAGCAAGAATTTGGAATTATCTGACAACATTGATCAGAAGAAGAAAGCATTAGATGAAGAGAAGAGAGTGTTTGCTCTTGAAAAGAAAAACATTGCCAAGAAAAATGTTGCAATTGCCAAAGAGCTTACAGAGAAGAAGAAACGGCTTGACATTGCTTCTAAAAATGAAAAGAGAAGTTCAGATGAATAAAGAAAGGAATTTGAGAAAGAAAGGAAAGTGTTTGAAAAGTTGAAGAAGGAATTAGAAAGTAAGTTTTTGAATACTTCAAAGAAATTGTCTGATCTAGAGACAAAACTTGTTACTGAATTGAACATAAGAACTGAAATTTAAAAAAATACGATTTAGTTGCTGAAGAGAGAGACCAGTTACTGAAGAAAGTAAAATACTTTTCAAGTGCTACAAGCTCAACTGGTTATCAATCTCAGTGTAAAACTAGCTTTTATGACTATTCCAGTGTTAAATCTAACACTTATTCAAGCAGCACTAAATCAACTATTTCTAAGAACAAGTATTGTTCTTCAAATCAGTATTATTAAGGGTATGTCATTGGATCACCCAGTTATTATTCAAAAGCTAAAAATGTTTTGGATAATAAAGCTGATTCTACTTTGTCTCATAAATTTGTTGTTACTAACCCTATTTTTCCTTGCATTATGAGATCCACTAATGAGCTGATCAATCTTAGCAAGAGGATAATCATGTGCTCAACATGCAGAACCAATGATTTTGTCAACAGAAAAAGGTGCATCAGATGGTATGAGGACAACAACTATTAGAACAGCTGGAATAGTTTTAACAGGTATGACAACAACTGGTATGTATCTTATTGTTTATCTGATCAACCTGTTAAGAGTGTTAAAAAGAATACATCTAATAGGAATAGATGGTTTGACAGTTACAACATTCCCCAACCCGATACTAACAAAGTAAGACCCAAGTTTTTCTGGGTACCAAAATCTACTTGATCTGTTTTGCAGGTGTGTCATTGATGTGCTGATCAGAAAATCATGTCTATGATACACTGATGCAGGGGGAGTGTGTAATCTGTCTGAAATGGTTTTTGAACAAAACAGTTCAGGACCCGAGCTGAAATATATATGGCTTCTGAACAAATCAGTTCAGGACCAGAGCCAAAATGTTTTCATTTTTGGTTTTTGAGCTGAAAAGAATATTACTTAAATTTATTTTCTAGGGGGAGTTGCTGAAAAGAGTTTGATAAATGTTTTTGAAATCTGAATTGTTTTTTAAACGAGTATCTTTTCTGAGCAGTTATTTCTTGAGATTTTACTTGTGTAAATTCTCATCGTACATAATTCCAATACCTGTTTCAGCTATTCTTCAAATTGTTATTATCACGTTTCCCAAAATGAACAACATTTTCGGTGATAATACACTTGTTTCTAGTTAAAGTTGTTTTTGTTGATTTCTTTTTTTACTTTGATTGATATACATTCATTATTCTTTGATTGTCTGAATCTGTAAACTTGTACTTGATCTTCATTCATTTCTTTCACATATTCTGAATAGTCTGATTTGTACATCACTTCTTGTTGGCTGTGCTTAAACGCTATATTTTCTTGATCAATTTTATCTGATCATGTGTGCTTAATAGCAATAATATTTTGATCAAATGTTTGTGATCATTTGAGCTTACACTGTTAATTTTAGGAGGGACTGAATGTGTTGGTCCCGTAATGGTCTACAAGAATAGAAACAGTTTGTAGAAGGGGGGGGGATGAATACAAAACAGTATTTTCAAATTTAAAATATATATTGATAGAGAAGATCAATACAGATTTTACAAGACTGTTTGCGAAAAGATAAGGTAATGAAAAACCTATCTAAACAATCTTTAGTTACACACAGAGAGCTTTAGCAAATACAAGAAAGGAGATTGCTAAAAGGAGGATCCTTTACTTAAGCTAGAAGATGATTGAAGTAAGAATAGGGTTAGAGAGAGATGCGACCTCTCTACATGGAGAAGAAACACTTCTATTTATACCATTGCATTAAATGTTCATTTAATGCAATATGGTAGGTTTAGAGTGCGTGTCAAGCCTTAAGAGGAAGGCTTGTCCTTTGCTACAGTGAATAGTACAAAAGCACTATTTTCTGAACAGAGATCCTTGCCTAAAGTTGGTGGACAAAGAGTCGACTAATCGGCTCCGTACAGTACTAAATTTTGCAAGGGTATGGGTTTGTCCTTTGTGTGCATAAAGACAAGACAACAACAATCATGCTAAGCAAGCTTCCTTTGATCGCTGAATGCTGGAATGACCTGGAGGTCTCATCATCATTCGCTGAAGCTAGAGCAGTCTTCACACATATGTAGACAGGCTTGTAATCACTGAATATCGCTTCAGATCACGTACTCACCAGTCTCTAATCTTCAGTTTCAGTTTTCGACGTTTGCTGAAGGTTCTTTGGTGTGAGTGTTGTCTTCTTGAAGTAAAGTTGTCTTTGATAGATTTACAGTACAAGTTCTTCAGCGATCACTGAACATACTCAGTGAGGATCGTTGGAACTGAAAATACAGAAACACAAGTACAACGTGAAAGGAAAAAGGGATTATCATCAAATCACTGAGAGAGAGGATCAACAATCTCCCCCTATTTGATGATAACAAGATAACATAAAGAAAGTTATCTTATCAAATAATAGTAATGAAAAGTTATATATAAGGTACATGTCCCTTTTAACTATTTTGGGATCTTTTTCAGTTTAGATAGTCTCAGCTTGAGAAGTTTTCTTAAGTTATATCTAAGAAAATTACAAGTACCGAAACTGAAACTGAAAGCTTATTCACTGAGTTAAAGACTGTCAATGAACGGAAAAAGTAACATCGGAACTCATAGACTTGTGTCCCTATTACTTTTTTCAGGGATCTTTTTTAGTGAAGTAYATGGAATACTCATTTTATTAATCAATGGAAATAATACAAGTATTACAGTACATGTTCAGAATTTACAGAATGTAAATACAATCAATGAAACAAGATATAGAAAAAGATTTACAAAGAAAAGTGGATTGTAGTTACAAAGAGAACCTTATTCTAGAACACTTAGATCTATGTAATCAGGTACATTTTCACCAAGGTTTCTTCGACGTAGGAATTCCCTTCGTATCTTCAGATCAACGACTCTTCTAGGCATGCTATCATTTATCCAGAGCAAAATATAAACCAAGTGATCCATTGGACATAGACGTAGCTCTTACATTCTCTGAAGTCTGACTTCACCTTCATAGTCAAGAAATATAACTCCTAACTCAGGTTTAAAATGCACAGAGTTGGGTGTATAAGGACCCTTATCTGGCAAGTCAAGATTCAACATAGAAATGTCGACACTCATATGACCCTTCAGGACTTCATCTAAGGAGAACTTTGTTTCATGTTCGTTCCTTAGGGATGGTCCTTCATTAGGATCAGAGAGCTTTATTTTCTTCTTCCCACCTTTCTTCAGAGTTGGCCT
>NC_037544.1:28545544-28551180 GCF_001531365.2 Cynara cardunculus var. scolymus | reverse complement strand
ATAAGTGTCTTGTGTCTCGACTTGGATTGCTGAATAGCTTGTCTGATCTCCATCCATTTGCTGTATCCATAGCGGCCAAGGTAGGAAGGGTACTCGGTAACGTCATCAAGATTGTCCCTGGTGATGAGCATTGAGACCAGTGTTCCACCGTCTTTAGATCATTCGCTGATGCTGACGTTGATGATTGGGCGGGGACTTAGTCTCTTTTTCAGCTTTGCTTCGCTCCATTGCTTATCCTTGTCTGCTAGCTTTTGCTTCTTCTTGCGTTCCACTTCTTCTTGCGTTCAACTTCTGCCAATGAAAGAAGTTTAGCTTGGGCTTGGACAGCACTCACCGTTTTCTTGGATTTTTTCTTGGGAAGGACTTTAGCAACTAGTGACTTGACAGCTTTAAGCTGTCTTCTGTCTGCTTCTTCTGAAGCTCTAGCTCTTCTTCTGCCCTTACTGCCTCGAGTTTTTCAGCTTCAGAAAGGAAGTCAAACTCACCACCACTAGAGGTACGAAGAGGAATTTTTACTCTAGTCTGGTCGAGCGACTCCTTAAGCTGAGACATCTGTTGGTCTGTTGGAGCATAAGAGCTGGGTTGATCAGATACCCACTCTAGTCGACCGCAGGTTGTTGAAGGGATATGAAGTTGATACTCTGAAGTGATCATTACCTGAGAGGTAGAGTCTTCAAATAAGGTTTGTTGAGGGCATGAAAAAAGTATCTTCAAGTTGCCTTCTTAAGCGACCGTCTTGCCTTTCGACTTGGGGTTCTAGTGCCCTGATGGAGTTGATTCCCCTTGCCATTGCTCCCCCTGGGATTGAGCTTCCCCGAGGGCAACACCTCTGGTGACGGTTGATGGCTTCTGGAACTTGATGGTGAAATCATCTTCATCATCGTCGTCGTTGTCACCATCTAGATCATCTTCAGTGTCTGGAATGACAGGTTCATTATCGTCTTCATCATCATCATCTTCATCCTCATCAACATCATCATCATCACCAGAAGTAGTGACGGTATGGACATCATCCCTAGGGATGGCTTCGTCAACCTCAGCTTGAGCAGCTTTGATGGACGTGATTACAGAAGCATCAATTACTTTAGCTTCGAGAACCTTGACTTCAACTGCAACTGAAGCTGATACTGGACCAATAGCCTGAGATGTTGTAGGAGCAGCATCTAATGATCCACCAGTGTTGGACCTCAGCTCCCCCTCTCTGGCTAGGACTTGAAAGGATTGGCTAGAGAGTTCGTCCAAGCGCTGTCGCTGGAGAACCATGGAATCCTCCAGCCTTTGCAAAGCAATGGCTAGGGTTTTCGTTGCCTCACGCGTCTCATGGAGCTGGGCACGATCATCGGCAGAAAAAGAGGGTGCACTCACTAGAGCTGGTTGACGGACAGCATCCAGGATTTGCTGAAGAAGTCCAAGCTGCTGATCAGCAATCGCCTGAGCATCGTCAGCCCTGCTGTGAAGAACAACAATGGCATCGTTGTTGGCATGAACAGCTTCTTGGAGAGTCTGGATCACTCTAAACTTCTTGAACATCCGCTTGGAGGGCTAGGAAGTTCGCATCAAGATCGCCTTGGCGGGGCATCTCTTGGTGAATTTCGTTGACCCTGGAGAGAACGGTATCAACATCTGGAAGAAGAAGCTTGATATCTGATGCCATGTCATAGTCATCATCAATGTCTTCTTCTCCTCCATCATCTTTCTCTCTTTCTCCCTCTTCCACTTCTTGAACATCAGGCTGATGCATCAAAGAAGGACCTACAAAAAAAGAAGTGTGAGCTAAAGGCTCAAGGTTAGAAGAAATGAATGGGTAGGAAAATGGAGTACCTGAGGGGCCTTCAGTGACATCAAAAGGATTGTCACTGGTGGGAGCAAAGATGTCCTCGAGAGGATGGACATCCGTATGTTGAGAAGCGTCGAAAGGAGCAACCACAGGTCCAGTGGTGCGTGTCTCAGTATCAGGAAGGACAGTCGCTGATACATCATCGACATGTGTAAAGACCAAGGAGGGAGGAGAAGAGAAAATGGTTGAGAAAAGACGTGTGTGTTCAGCGGTGGTGTAACAACCCACATATTCCATATATTTAAAATTTACATCATCATACTAATAATACTAAACATAGTATTATTACAAAACATGGACTAACAAAATGTATTTTTAATACATATATGAAACAAATAATATCATCATCTAAACGTTTCCCTTGCCTTTATCTTGCAAAGTACGCTGATTTGCAAAACAGGTTAGCCCAACAACTGAGCGTTAGACCAAAAAGGTCTAGTGAGTGTATAAATCTCATACAAACAATATACATTCCAAACAATCAGTTTAGAATCAAACCTGTTCTGAAACATAAGCATACTTATGTTTCTCGCGGTTACACCGCCAATACATCTCCCTCGCGGTTACACCGCCATTACATCTCTTATCTCTCTCGCGGTTACACCGTCATTTCATCTCTTTCACGGTTACACCGCCATTTCATCTCTCTCTCGGTTACACCGCTATATCTCTCTCACGTTTACACCGCCATTTCATCTCTCTCGCGGTTACACCGCCATTTCATCTCTCTCGTGGTTACACCGCCATTTCATCTCTCTCGCGGTTACACCGCCTTTTCAAAATATTTTCTAACTCTTTATCCGGACTTGAAGTCCAATCAATCTTGTCCGGATTACAAGTCCGGTCAACCTTAACACTTGAAATTAAGTTAACATCTTTGTCCGGATTACAAATCCGGACAATACTTCACTTGTAATGTTAACCGGTTTAAATTAAACCGGATAATACATGATTCAACCTTTGACCGGTTTAAAACAATCCGGTCAATACATCACTTAAATCTTTTGAACGGTTTACACAATATCCGTTCACCTCTTGGCTGGTTTAATTGATATCCGATCACCTCTTGGCCGGTTTAGTTGATATCCGGTCACCTCTTGGCCGGTTTAGGAAGACTTCGGACAAGGCATGAGCGGTTTATTTATCCGGATATTTATCCGGACAACACTTGGATGGTTTAAACAAGAACTCTCATAAAATGCAACAAAATTCATAATAACCAGTTCCAAATGCTTATCAAACTGTATGTAAGCAATTCATATCCAAAGCTCTTAATACACTCACCTTTAGAAATCGAGAATCAAAGCCTTTGAAATCCTCTTCTTCCTGTGCAATCCTTCTAATTCTTCAGAGAATAACTTTCTAAATATAGTATGTGTGTGTACCTTTCCTTCTTCCCAAAATTCTATATATACATAAGAAAGAAAGAAGAGAGGTGGTGGGTTGGCACAACCAGCCGACCTTCCCCCTTTTATTTTAAAATTAATAAAATTTTAATTTCCAACATAAATATTACACACATACACACATATCCGTACATATATATATATATATATATATATAAACTTGAAATAACAACCATAATATTACAGGTGGCGGCGCTGATATCTACACTTTCAGTGATTTGGGTCACTGAAGTGGTTGGTGAAGGTGCCACTGGTACGACAGTGATGGGAGAAATCACTGAAGAGCTGGGAGGGTTAACAAAAGATGCCTCGGGGTTAAGGGTCATTTTGAAGGTGCCCCAGCTAGTGACGTGGCTGTCCCCTTTTTGGCTTTCTTGGCTCTCTGAGGAGAACCAAGAGTTGGTTGAGAGGGTCGTTTTGAAGGGGTTTTGGTGACTGTGATAGACTCGGGGGGTTTTCCCTTGTCCTTGTCACCTGAGAGGAAGAGGTAGTGATGGCAATAGAAGAGAGAGGCACATAACTGTCCCTCAGCTTGTGTTTCAGAATCCTGGACCCAAGCCTAAATGCTGGAAGGTTTTCTTCTTTGGGGTAAAGACTTTTGAAGATCTTAGTCATTACCATCGAAAGAAACCTGGTGTAAGGAACCACCTTTTCTCACTGGCGCTTGTTCAGCTTTAGCACCAGGTCATCGAAAATGACCGCAACATAATTTATATTGCGACGCTGAATCGCAGAGATGCCTATCGTCAAGGCAATCCTGGAGGCCTGGTCCTGACCACCAGTCTTTCCACCCTTGCACTAGATGAAGTGAGAGAACATGTATTGCCAGACAGCTGACATCCTGTTTTTCTCAATCTTCGTCAGTCATTTGAGAGGAGTGTTGGAGTCCTTCTTCATTGGCCACTGGTAGCCAATGGCATCGAGGAAGGACATGATCTCGGCGGTGGAGGGTTCGCTATCGAAGGGACCCCTTGGTAGACGGAAAGCTGAGCGGAGTGTAGAAACCCCGAAGTTCACTTCCATTCGGTTAAAGGTGAAGTGGATTTGCTCCATTGTTCGTCCAGCTTCGTCTTGGACCTCAACGACCTCAGCAGTGTACTAGAACTACTGGAGTATTTCCTTAACCATGAGAGACTCATGATTGAGTGCGTAGCCGAGCGACGACTGTTTGAGAAAGTCAGCCGCCGGTTGGTAGAAGGCTTGTGTAGAGGGTATCTCTAGCAAGGCAAGATGATTGTTGGCCTTGATGGAGATCTCGTCAATAGTGAAGTTGACGTTCTTGGCAGCCATCTGTATTTTGTTAAAAAAACATAAACAGGAAGATTAAGGGTTAGAAATGTACCAAGAATTTATGGTTAAAGATTATAGAAAAAGTTTTTAAACAAGTAAAAACTTCATTTGAAAAAACCATAAAAAATAGGGTTTTTCAAGTAGAATGTGTGTGAAGAAACATACTTGTTAATCAAGAAAGAAATGATTAAAAATCTTTAATTTAATGCATTAAGAGAACAAGGTTCTAAACATCATTGAACACATTTCTTATAACAAAGAAAAGAAAAAAAAAGAAAGAGATTCTGACCTTTGTGATTGAAGAGGAAAGGTCGAAAAAGAAAGGGTTTGAGGAGAGTTCTTGCTTTGGGAAAAATATTAGCAGAGGTGCGTCTAATGATTTTTGAAAGCGTAAAGAGAAAAGTGAAGTAGAAATCTCATATTTATAGGTAAGAGTAGAGAGAGAAACAATATGAGAGAGAGAAAAGACGACGGTTCAAAAAGTGGTCACGATGAATAATGGTCCATGTTCTTATCCACGATTGGATGACATTTAATGAGGTAGCATAATGACAGGTCATTTTGCGCGTCTCAAAGCGTCGCTTATGGAAAACAGAGAATGTCGTCATGTAACACCCCCAAACACCACATTTGCATATAACACATATATTTCATAGAAATATAGTTTACATCATAAGGTCCCACTAGTACAAGGATTACTATATGTACAAAATCTACATATAAAAATCTCCAAAAAAACAAATCTTGTACTATTACATGTAATGTAACATGTATCTTCAAAAGCAGACAACAGATTAGGAAAATAATCACATTTTCCCTTTCCCTTTAATATCACCGGACCCCGCTATTCCTGCATTGCATAATTTAAAACATAAAATGAGGGTTAGACCAGATGGGTCTAGTGAGTAAATCCCTTCTTTGCAAATGCAGGGTGATGAACACCAAAATAATGTAATTCCGCTTAGAAATATTCTACAGTACAAATAAATGATACAGTTCACAATATCATGCAAAATAGAGTACACCCAAGAACCTCAGTTCTATAAAATATCTATGATTAGAGATCCAACGTTCCCAATATGAAACAAATATTGTAACCAAAA
>NC_037544.1:28542801-28544406 GCF_001531365.2 Cynara cardunculus var. scolymus | reverse complement strand
TGATTTCTTTCCAATAATAATCAACATTCAAATAAAACCAGTAWCAAATTTTATGTAATAAGGTTTAGAAATCACTCACCTTAACAAACTTTTGAAATCAAATACTTGAAATCAACTTGAATCTCCAGACAAGAAATAATCCGGTCAACCTCTCTTCTATTTTAAATCACACAACTTTAACAAAAGCAAGAAGAGAAAATATGGAGGCTCAACCTCCCTTTTTATACTTTCCAAAATATGAAAGGCGGCTAACTCACATACCCACATGCATGCATACATACACCATGCATATATGATTATATAAATATATACACACCCATTTCAACCACATATACCATATATATATATATATATATATATATATATACTTCCACATATGTACATATTCTCATACATATAATCACATCATGCACATAATTTTCACATACCAGCATATTAATTACCTTAGGTGATAACCATGATCCGGTTATCACATTATCCACCCCTTAAAAGAATTCCGTCCCGAAATTCCTTTAATCAAAAAGCCATGGGTATTCTGATCTCATCTTTTATTCCAATTCACATGTTGCTTCTAGTCCTTTGTGAAACTTCCACTATACTTTAACCAGACTGACTTCTTTGTTTCTCAACATATCTTCGAGAGTCTGGATAGTTCTCTCACTTTGCCCATCTGTTTGCGGATGATAAGCTGTACTTAACCAAATTTCAGATCCCAAAGCTTTCTGTAGTCCTTCCCAGAACTTGGAAGCAAACCGACTATCTCTATCAGAGATAATAGACAATGGAACACCGTGTCTGGTAACAATTTCTTTGATGTATATCTGCGCTAGCTTTTCTAAAGAGTATTTCTCTCTTATTGGTAGACAATGCGAAGATTTAGACAAAAGATCAAAAATTACCCAAATCGCGTCATACCCCTTTGGAGTTCGAGGTAACTTCATAACAAAATCCATGGTAATGTGATCCCATTTCCATACAGGTATCTCTAACGATTGAAGACTTCCATATGGCTTCTGATGTTCAATCTTAACCTGTAAACATGTCAGACACTGTTCCACATATCGAGCTATGTCTCTTTTCAATCCTCGCCACCAATAAAATGGTTTCAAATCTCTATACATCTTATTGGTGCCTGGATGGATGGAGTATCGGGATTTATGACTTTCATTTAATATCATACTTCGGATATCTTCAAAATATGGTACCCAAATTCGCTCTTGAAAACACATAATTCCTTTGTCATTTGGTTCCAAGGTTGAAATCATCTTACCCAACCTTTTTGATTTGATAAGATCTTCTTTCATAGCTTCCTTCTGACATCTCAGAACTTCTTCATGAATATCAGGGACTAAACTTATTCTCATTGCCACCATTTTAATAGTCCCGCTCCTTTCTTTTCTACTTAAAGCGTTAGCTACCACATTGGCTTTTCCTGGGTGGTAAACGAATGCACAGTCATAATCATTAACAAGTTCAATGCACCGATGCTGTCACATATTTAAATCTTTCTGGCTGAATAAATGCTGTAGACTCTTGTGATCTGTGTAAATCTGGCACTTTGTCCCCAGAAGATAATGCCTCCAGATTTTTAGAGCGAATACTACC
>NC_037544.1:28540440-28542021 GCF_001531365.2 Cynara cardunculus var. scolymus | reverse complement strand
CCGAATGGCATAACTAAGAATTCGTGATGCCCGTACCTTGTTCTAAATGCTGTTGTGGCAACATCTTCTTCCCTGACCTTGAGCTGATGATACCCTGATCTTAAATCAATCTTGGAGAAATAACTTGCTCCAACCAATTGTTCGAACAAGTCATCAATCCTTGGTAAAGGATACTTGTTTTTGATTGTCAACTTATTCAGTTCACGATAGTCTATACACATTCACATAGACCCATCCTTCTTCTTAACAAATAAGACCGGAGCACCTCAAGGTGAAGTGTTGGGCCTAATAAATCCCTTATCAGTTAAATCTTTCAACTGTGCAACCAGTTCTTTCAATTCAGATGGAGCTAAAYGGTAYGRCGCCTTTGCTACTGGTGCAGCCCCTGGTACTAAATCAATTCGAAACTCAATGACTCTATCTGGTGGTAATCCAGATAAGTCTTCTGGAAAGACTTATGGATATTCACTAACAATCAGAATTGATTCTTCTTTTCCCTTTTCTTTCTTCAGATCAATTACATATGCCAAACATCCTTGGCACTTCTTTTGAATATTTTTCTAGGCTTTCATTACTGACAAAATACTGGTATGGTGATTCTGACGATCACCATAAATAACAATTGTCCCTTGGTCTGGCAGAATAATTCTGATTATTTTCTGATCACAATTAATACTAGCCTGATACCTTGCCAACCAGTACATACCTACCACTATATCAAATTCTTTCATCGGCATGGAAAATAACCGGAGCGGATGCTCACAACCCTCAATAACAATAATACAGTTATTGAATACTTTAGTAACAGTTTCTTGACTATTAGCAGTATCAACTACTAATTCGTCATCAAGTAACACAGAATTCAAACATGCAATTTGAGCAAATAATGGTGATACAAATGAATAATTTGCACCAGA
Source organism: Cynara cardunculus var. scolymus (assembly GCF_001531365.2). NCBI lineage: Eukaryota > Viridiplantae > Streptophyta > Magnoliopsida > Asterales > Asteraceae > Cynara > Cynara cardunculus. The sequence continues at coordinate 28,541,104 of NC_037544.1, read as the reverse complement.
GTCAAATAACACCTTAGCACGTATTGAATTCAGACGAAATGTACCTGTTACTATATCTGGGGTTGCTTCTACCTTGTTTTTTTGTCATTTGGAACGATCTACCCCTGGTTCCACTCTGGCCTCCCTTCAGTGCACTAAGCCTTCCACGGTTACTAGGAATATTTCCTCCCATTGTCAGACAAAGAGCTCTCAATTGTGGATAATTCGATCGATGGTCAGGTGAATTGCACTGAAAACATCTTTTGGGTGTAGTGCAATACTTTGACAAATGCCCTGTCTCTCCACAACGATAACATCTCTTTGGTTCAGGGGGCAACTTCCCTGGTGTATCTGTTGACACTGCGAGCAGGTTTTAATAAAAGGTAACTGAGAAACACGATTATCTGATTTAATAAATTTGGGTCTTCGAAAACTAGCTGAAGACCCTTCCCACTTTCTTTTCTCAACATATTTCTCTTCACCCTGCCGATTCTTATTTCCTTCAGTAACTTCGGCAGCATTAACGGCTAAAGAGAAAGTTTCAGGGTTCATAGCAACCACGAATTCTCGAATAGAAGGTTTCAGACCCCAAATATATCTTTCTACTTTTCGGGATTCTGAAGATACATAATGTTCAGCAAATCGGGAAAACTCAATAAATTTCTCAGTATAATCCCGCACAGAT
>NC_037544.1:28442258-28540340 GCF_001531365.2 Cynara cardunculus var. scolymus | reverse complement strand
TCAGTCTCTAATCTTCAGTTTCAGTCTTCGACGTTTGCTGAAGGTTCTTTGGTGTGAGTGTTGTCTTCTTGAAGTATTGCTGTCTCTGATGAATTTACAATGCAAGTTCTTTAGCGATCACTGAACATACTCAGTGAGGATCGCTGTAACTGAAAATACAGAAACACAAATACAACGTGAAAGGGAAAAGAGATTATCATCAAATCACTGAGAGAGATGATCAACATATTTGTTAGCTTGTTAGAACCTCTGTACTCCAATTATGACTTTGCCCTTTGTTTTTTCGTGGTCCATCCAAAAGCCAATCTTAAGACTTAAATGACTTGTTTTGACCTAAAGTGACATTGACACAGGTCTTAAATATGGGTAAATGGGCATGTATGAGGTCGACTACGTTGGGTTTGTGGTGTACATTCCAAGCTCAATCATATATGATTGTATTGGACAAGTCAAATCCCCCATGTGATATAGAGGGGCCTTATTGAATATAGAAACTCAAATTTCCTTTTTTTAATGAAATGAAATGTCGGTTACTACTTTTTACATATATTGCCAAAATATGAAGGAAAAAAACAGTATCAAAAGTAAGTTATTATATATCATAGAAAAAACTGATTGAAATAAGAATCAAGAAAAACAAGTTGTCACTATTTGGCGTTTTTAGATTTTATGTTGTCACAAAATTAAGAAAAAAAATTGAAATAGGAATTGAGTTAAAATATATTATTATTGTATAGAGTAAATTATGATTTTCCTCCCTATGCTTTGTTTATAATTACAATTTTCGTCTAACATGGTTTAGAAATCTCAATTTTAGTCCTTATATTTTACAATTTATTGCTATTTTCATCCCTTGACTAATTCCTATCTTTAAGCACAAGAGACCAAAACAATAAAGAATTTTAAACCAGGGACTGAAACAACAATACATTGTAATTCATAAAGACAAAGATAACTATGAATTATAAACCATAGGGACGAAAACCACAATTTCTAAACCACAGGACAAAAATTGTAACTTTTAACAAACCATAGGGATGAAAAACTTAATTTATCTTGTTTATATTTAAGCATAAAATGAACCAAAATATAACAAAGTTTGTCTTGGTCCTATTCAACAATATCTCTAAATTGGTACACCATAAGTTCAATTCTTTCAGTTTACATATCATCGGTTGATTTTGATATGACATTTTTTACGTAATCAGTAATTACAGTATAATTCAATAACTTGACTTTCATATCATTAATGGTTACAAGATCTACTATTCTACTAGTTATCAGTCACAGTGATACAAAATAGAAATAATCAAACAGTTATTGAACTAATCAAGAAAAAATTAACATTATATAAAATAAAACTAAAAGAAACTTAATTATATTTTTGTACATTTTAAACTTTATTTTACAACTAAGATCATGTTTAACTACCGTAAACCAACTTATTTTTTTGGAGTAAGCTACGATTTTCGTCCCTATGGTTTTTTTAGAACTGTGAATTTCATCTTTGTAATTCTTTGTTATTTTCATCCATGAGGCAATTCAATATAATTAAGTATGAGAGACAAAAATAACAATAAATTGTAAACCATAAATACGGGAAAAACAACAAATTATAAATCATAGGGACCAAAAGCAATGAACTATAAACCATGAGGTCGAAAACTATATTTTGAAAACATAAGGACAAAAATAGCAATTTACAACGGACCACAAAGATGAAAAATATAATTTATTGCGGTGTACAAAAAAGCGTCAAACCGCTCAACCCACCCAACCTTAAACCCATCCTGCTAAACCGCTAAACTGCCAATCAAGGGGGTTGAAATTGGGTTAGCCTAACTCAACCCAACCTGCCGCTAATATATATAATTTTGATAAGAAAAAATTATATCTATATATGATATACAAGATTAGTGTGTGTGTATATATATATATATATATATTTATATTTATATAATGTTTATTGTGTTTATGTTTGTATTTTGTTTAGCTATAAGTATAGGTCACCATAAGAGATTCTCCACCAAAAAATGACGACAAATAATCTAATAGGAGAAAATCATTGGCATCGTTTTTGCAACAATATGGATGTGTCCGAGAATATGAATGATATTAATAGATATTTGGTTGATGAATATATCAATCCAAAAACTTCCTCATTTCATGTCGTATTTTGATGGAAAGAAAATGCCAATAGTTATAACATTTCGCTATGACACATTAGGCTTATAGGACGCCTAAAATGTCCGAACATCCTAACATGATACTTTATAGAATGAAACAAAAAAATGTTAATTTAAGTTTTTAGTGCGCTTTAAAAATAAAGTGTCGTATTAGTTATTTTATATGACACTATTTAAAAAGTGTCATCTTAACAAAAGTGTCCTGTAAATAAATGAAGGGTCATTTACCAAACGCTTACTCGGGTAAGCCTTATCAAGTCACATTACCTTATCGAATAAATATGACAAGGACCAAGAATCTTACCTGGTAAAAGTGAAGTCTAGAACCGATAGTCTTATACAGTAAGTGAGGACGACGACTCTTACCATGGTAGGACTTACCGCGTAAATTGTTGCATATGATATCGTTTTGGTGGACTAAAATCTTACCTGATAAGTAATTGATAGTGTTGAATTTTGTTGGTAAACACTTAACCGGGTAAGCGTTTGTAAACGGCCCCTCATCTACATGGCGTTTCTCAAATTATTCTATAAAATATCTCATAGTATTCTTTATTTAAAAAAGAGTAAATTTTACTTTTGGTCCTTAAGGTTTAGTGTTTTTTTTTTAATGTAGGACATGAACTTCAATAAGTCAAGATGTCATCCTTCAGGTTTGAATTTTGCCTTGAAAGTGGGACTTGGTACTAACCCAGTAAAAAATGTCCATAAAAGCCAGGGGTATTTTCGTCCAACCATGTTTTCCCACTATTTTTGTAATTCTTTTTTACTTTTTATTATTTTTATAAATATAATCAAACTCTAAGGATCAATTATGTAATGAACTATGATATATATATATATATATATATATATATATGGGCTCTTTCAAGGGAGAACTGATTAATTTGTGGTAACCGTGAAATCCAATGTGAACCACTCGTTTGAGATATTAAAGAATATTTCTTAAATAAGCTAAAAGGGTATATAGTAATTCTATTTTTGACAACCAATCAAAATATTTAATTAATTTTTTAGAAAAAAATATTTAATTAAAATTAATTACCTAGTATATCAATTACATAATATACATCGTATTTTAAAGACGTTTGTGAATCAAAGTGTATCATAGTAATAACGTTCACAATGTTTCACGTGTATCACAATATATTTTCTTTGTTTTATGAAATGTATCATAGTGTGCATTTTCGTTATTTTCATTGTTTTACAAAGGGTATCACATTGTGCATCTAGTATGTATATCTGGGTATCATAGTATGTATCTTGTGTTCACATAATGTTTATCGAAATAAAGTTCGTCGAATAAGATTCGCCAGAGAGAGGAAAGAGGAGAGATGAGAGATGATATTTATAAAATCCCTAAAATACCCATGATTATTAATTTCCTAATTTAACCTTTGATTTGTGGTTGAGATAAGATCTCACGGTTAACACAAACAAAACAGTTCTCATTTGATTAGGCTCATATATATATATATATATATATATATATATATATATATATATAAAACACAGGAACTATCAATCCCCAAGCCATTCGGCCTTCCATCTCCGATCTAACATATATATACGTCTGTGTATATATACACCACATAGACGAGGTTTACACATGGACGATGACAGAACCAAATCAAAAACTGGCGACCCTTTTAAAACTCAGATGACCACTTCAAAACTCTGCCAAAACTCCACACTTTGTCCCCCAAACTCTCTATCCCCTTCTCCTCCCCACCACACCAGTTGCCGATGTGAACCAAACTACTGAACCAAATCAAAATCGAGAATGTGATTTAATTGGCTTCCAAAGGTTTGATTTGGTCCCTTTGATTTAATCGGCTTCCATAGGTTTGATTTGGTCTTTGTGACTCCCCATTTGTTATAATGGTTGATGAGAGGAGAGGAGAGGGAAAGATCATCGCATTTTGGTCCATGTGTGTTTTTTTGCCGAAGATAGGAGTTCGACATTAAGAGAATGTGTTTCTTCCAGTTCTTGGTCATCGTCCCTATGGTGTCTATAGATATAGTCCCTGGGTTCTTTCTTGGTATACACACGTTTGCGGAGGGAAATAGAGAATTAGACAGGTGAAAGGGGTTGGGAATGATGATCATCAAAGGTTTACAGGGGTGGAAAACGAGAGTTGGCCCCTGTATCCCTTCGAATGGGCGAAAACGATGTGGGAGGTGGGGGTTGACGACAGAGCTTGAGAGGAGGAAGTATGTATATATATAAAGAGAGAAAGGAGGTTTAAAAAAATGTTCTAAAAAACTTGTTGAAAGTTGAAACATCAAAAAATGTCTTATAAACCTATTGTAATCCTTTTAATTAATACGCTTTATAGTTTGGTCCTATAAACTTAAGTTATATAAGATATTTTTATTCATCAAATGTTTATAACCACTAACCCGTCAACCCACAAAGGTTAGGTTATATATTTGAATTTGTAAGGTTTAGGTCATAATGAGTTAAGTTATAAAAATACTCTAAACCCGACCCCCTAATCCACATACACCCCTAGTAGTATATACTCTATATTTTTGAGTTTATTACAAAAATTCCGTTTAAATGTTAAAGTAAAGGGAAGAATAAAAAAGGAAGGTGGAGCATGAATTTAATGGAAACCAAGGTTTTGTGGGTACACGCGTGGAGAAGACCCTTCTCAAACACTTATAAAGCACCGTCGTACGTGTGAAGAAAAGAGAGACAAAGGGAACCACCGTCGTTCATCGTACCCCACTCCCCCCCCCCTCCTCTTATTTCTTCATCATTACTTCATTCTTTTGTTCACCACTCCCCATACCACCAATGGACTCCGCCCTAGGTCATGTTATTTTCCGGCCACCGGAGACCCCAAACGAGCCTATGGAGTTTCTGTCTCGATCTTGGAGCATTTCTGCTCTTGAAGTTTCTAAAGCTCTTGCTCCACCGCATTCCGCCGGAGACGAAATAACCGCCGAATCTTTGGAAGATATTGCTGCCAGCCCTTTTGCATTTGCGTCAACTGTAACCTCACAGCTGATCATGGAACGTATATTGGCACAATCTGTAAGTGGGATTTTAATTTTCCTCCAAAAATGGTTTAGAATTTGTTTTATAAATATTTTGTGCTGAAAATTAAAATCGATGATTAAACAGCAGGAGGTATCGCCACGGACGTCCGGTAGACTCTCCCACAGTAGTGGCCCTCTCAATGGTTCCCTAACCGACAGTCCCCCTGTTTCCCCTTCTGAAATCGACGATACCAAGGTTCTTTCTCTCTTTGGTTTCCTATGAATACTGACATTAAACACAAATCCCACAACGTATTATTTGTTATTCTCCATTTTTGAGCTAGCTAGCTGCCGGTTACTGTGGATCATGATCCATGAATAGCCATTTTTTTCCGGCAGCGGACCTGATATAGTCACCGGAGATATGAGGCCATGTTGGTTTGTTTTAACATCTGTCATTCTGTCTGCTTCTTGTGTATTTATATGACGACTGAGATTATAGGCTATTGTTATGTGGGGTTGACTGTGGTCTATGATCCATGTTCAGCTATATTTCCGGCAGGGAGGCTGACATGGTTGCGGGTGATTTGAGTCTTCTTCTGATGCCTGTGTTCTTGTTTCACAAAACACAACTCTCAGTAGCAAACCATGTTGCAGCTTTCGCTCCAATCCATAAACTAGTATAATTAATAATGACTACATGCCAAAATAAAATAAAAAACTATTTAATGTTGGATTCGTTGAATTTGAACATACTAAACTCATCATTGTGCTTAGTTTGGTTTCCGGGAATGGGAATGGGAATGAATAAAGAAATAGGAATGAAATATGGAATGGGAATGAGTTCCTTTTAATTTGCCCTCTTATTTGGATTTTATAGAAAAATTTGAAATATTTGATATGTTTAATTTGGAATCCTATAATTTATAAAAATAAATTATAAATAATTATTAAATTATTTTTTTATTAATTGATTTTTACAAAACAAATGTTTTAAACATATTTTAAAACAATACTATAGACAAATCCTATGAAATACCATGGATCTCAAAATCCTATGTTCGTGGGATTTCAAACGTAATCGAACCTGCTTTTTACATATCTCTAGATCAAACCAAACATGGGGTTGGATTGATATTCAATTCCAAATCCCTCAAAATCCATTCCTATCCTACAAACGAAACGGGACTTTAGTGATTTCAATGTTATAGTTGATGGGTATTATAGGGTTGTGGCCAACTTTGATATTTAACCTTTATTTATCGGTTGAACCGGGCTTCGAGTAACACTTAAATGATGTTAATACTTGATAATTAAGTTATTGAGTTGATGTGGTGATTCTCATAATGGGGTTGTGGCCAAGTGCCCTCCAAAAATGGGAACATTAATGTAGAACCAGAAGGTAGGTATGGTTGTATTTGATATCTAGAATTGTGGATCCTCATCAATGTTGTATCATAATAGTACCTAATATGGTCCAATTACCTGAATTTAACAAGTACAACATCCCACTTTCAATCAGGAAAAAGAATAACACGAAAACAACGTAACTGTAAAATCACAAGTAATTCAATGAATTAAGTGTTAATTATAATTCTTCGAGTTTGATGATGGTGTTTGTTTTAAGCAGTTCTTTCGTATGAAGAATCCGGTGAACCAGCAGTATAGAGGCGGAGCCACCAGTGCGGCACCCACCGGTGGTGGTGGGAAAACGGTGGGGCGGTGGTTGAAGGATAGAAGAGAGAAAAAGAAAGAGGAGACTAGAGTTCATAATGCCCAGTTACATGCAACTGTTTCGGTTGCTGGTGTTGCTGCGGTGGTTGCAGCGATTGCAGCCGCCACTGCCGCCTCGTCGGGACATAGAAAGGATGAGGAGATGGTGAAAACAGACTTGGCGGTAGCATCTGCCGCTACCCTGGTGGCGGCACAGTGTGTGGAAGCGGCAGAGGCGATGGGTGCAGAACGTGATCATCTGGCCTCGGTTGTTAGCTCTGCTGTTAACGTCCGGTCACCCGGTGATATCATGACATTAACGGCTGCTGCTGCTACTGGTAAGTTGAGATCCTCTTTATTCTCGCAAGCAAGCTTGGTAGCACAACTGATCAGACCTTGGGTTTGCTCCCCATTGGTCACCAGCTCGAGTCTCTGGGGCCATTGGATTTTTTCCCATGCTAGCCTCAAGGATTCATTGGATCGGTTCAAGGTGCATACAAATTGGTCTGAACACCAATGGTTATAAATTAGATCAGGGTTTTCTTGTACCATATAATTTAATGTCTTAATGTATTGTATATATTATAAAGCACTTCGTGGTGCGGCGACATTGAAAGCAAGGGCACCAAAGGATACGCGTAATATACCGGCAGTACCCCGAGCGGAAAAAGGGGCGGCTCATTGCAATGGCACCGGCAGCAGTTCAAATGGTAGTTTTAGTGACGAGTTTGTACCCGAAGAGAATTTTCTCGGCATATGTAGTCGAGAACTACTTGCCCGAGGTTGCGAGCTCCTCAAACGCACCCGTAAAGGTTCGTTTTTTACTCGATCAAAAAGTCCCACATCAGCTAGATACGAACCATCAAATCCGTATTTAAGTAGGAACTCCTCTCGGTCTATAAGAGCTCTGTTCAGAGAGGAATTCAAACTTATTCGAACATGGTATCAAAGCAAGTGCCAAGGTAGATGGTACATTCGTGCCCGTCTAGCCTCCATTGGAGCCGACGTATAGGGTCTCACTTTCTCTCATTATATGTTGGAACACCCGCTCCCTTCACAAGGGTTCTTTTGAAACGTAATGTAAATAGGATTCCACTTATTTTCACATCATCCTTTTCGAACAATATTTAATACAACTCCTATTTTTCTTGCAGGTGATCTTCACTTGAAAATCGTGTCCGTTTATATCAACAAAATGGACCAGGTTAGTAGAACTTTTGAACCCACTAAACCGATAATAAACCCTAAATTTGCTTAGATTCACCAAAAACAATCTGAAATAATTCACAAAAATCCTCATACTGTTTGGTCTTTCTTTAAACACTGAAAAAGTAAAAAACTCAAGTCCTTATTTGTGTATATGGATCAGGTGATCCTGAAGATGAAGAGCAGACATGTAGCTGGGACCATCACAAAAAAGAAGAAGAGTAAGTTTGATACCCCCAATGCCAGTGATGTGGTGGGTCTTTTGGGGATTTGTTAAAGCATTAAAGATTAAAGTCAAGTTCCCATTCTTTTGACAATGCTTTTTTCACAGATGTCGTGTTGGAGGTTTTGAAAGACATGTCAGCGTGGCCGGGGCGGCACCTGGTGCAAGGCGGCCACGACCGCCGCTACTTCGGGCTGAAGACGGTGGCGCGTGGGGTGGTCGAATTCGAATGCAGGAATCAAAGGGAATATGATATATGGACTCAAGGGGTTTGTAGGCTGCTTGCAGTGGCTGCAGAAAGAAACAACGGGATGTGAAACACAACCAGAAAGAACATGTAAATCTTTTGAATCGGATGATTGTGGTTTAATTTTGAAGGGTTTAGTGGGTACGGGGTTAGGTTGGTAGGAGGGGGTTACTGGTAAATGGTAATCGTGATATCTGATATTTGATCGGAACAAGTGGAAAACCATGTGATGAAAAAGAAAAGGAAAAAGAAGTGGGCAGTCAAAAAAGGGAAAAGAAGGAATGGTCTTTGTTGGTTTATGTGTCTTGTGTTATTGGATTTCTTGGTTTTGCTTTTTGGAATTCATGTCACCTTTAAACTCTTTGTTTGATGGTTATCACAAAATCTTCTCTCCTTAAAGATGTGGATATGTTTTGTTCTCAAACATATATATATATATATAATATATATATAGAGAGAGAGAGAATGGTTGAGAAGGACATTTTTAATTAATACAAGGGGTTGTTTGGTAGTTGTTAGATGGTTTGGTGCATGATGATTGAGAGACTCTTATGATATAGTGCAAAATGAAATATAATTGTTTGGTAATTGTTTACAATGAAATTAGAGCCCTGAATGGTTAAGGGAGTCCTTGGATGCAAAATCATTCAGAGGATTTTGGAACCATTAAGAGGTAGACTCTTTTTTTGTCAAACAAGATTCACCTCTCAACGATTCAAAGTATGTCTCTTAATGAAACTATTATGAGGTAAACAAACAACCCCTAACACTTCTTTTAAGGGATAAATTGTAGAGCTCTAAGTCTAAGGTATAGTTAGGAAGAGTTATTATGTTATTTTATTCATTTAAAATAATGGGTAACAAAGTAGATAATTATTTATGTTATAAAACTCTTATCTATATTATATTTTATCAATTAAGATGGCTAGTAACAAAACAGGTACTCGGTAAATTATACTTTGGGGTATTTTTTTTTTCGATCTCGTCTTGATTTTTATTTAATATGAAAATGTTTAGAGGAAATATTTGACTTTATATAATTACGTGTATTTATGTAGAGGAAAGTTTCATTAGGAACCTAAAATCTATTACGAACTTGGGAACCGTCCACAACACGACACGTGTCCCTATTTAGGATGAATATTCATTATGAATAACACATTTATGATGAATATGAAAATGTTATTTATTATGAATCACACATTTATAATGAATATGAAAACGTTATTCATTATAAATAACAAATTCATGATGAATATGCCAAGTGTTGCGCTATGGGTGGTTCCTCGGTTTATAACAAATATAAAAGAACCAGCCCCCAAGTGTGTGTATATGGGTTAAGAAATATCATTTTCTGTAACTTTTTCGCATAATATATATATATATATACATACATATATATATATATATATATATGCACATACATATATACATACATTCATATATATATATATATATATATATGATATATAAATTCAAATAAAAACTATTTTTTAATTGTAAATCAAGGGACAAATTTTGGTCCTCCATCTTTATGGTAGGCCGTGTAATTAAAGTCTGAAATTAGCTTATTTTTACCCATAATCACTTTTTAATTAATAATTTTATATTTTAACCATTGATTAGTTTTATTACTTTGATTAATAGTCAGGATTTGTCTCTTAGTATACCATTAAAAATGATTTTTATTTGAACCTAACCCCATATATATAAAGCTGGTTTCAAATACAAACCATAATCAATGTTTATATTATAAAATAATTGAGATATTTATGAACAATAATCATGATTTTATTAATTATGATTGAGATATATATATGAAAGATGACAAAGTTCATTCATTATAATCATGACTTTAGATCAGGAAATAAAATGAAATTCTAAATTTATTAGATCACTAGATGAACGACTAAGATGTTGTCTGCATGGTTTATTGTATTTAAATGGTATGTATGTATGTATGTAGAGAAAGTTATTTGGCAAACTATGTTTTTTGTACAAACCGTACAAACCTCACTCTATTAATCATAATTTTTCATTTTTTTTTTCATTTTTTTGTAATTATAAGAAGTTGATTAATTTTTTTTATTGTGGAGGGTGTTAATCATGAATATTATCATCTTCATTATATTAATTTTAAAGAAATACATAAAACAATTTCATTAAAATTTCATAACTATTATATGAAACAATTTCATAACCATATATGAAACAACTTCATCTAGAAAAGTATTATATGAAACAATTTCATAATATTGAAAAATTTCATGAAACAATCATTAAATTGAACAATAAAATCGACGGATAAGGGTGGTGTGCACGATTTGTACAAATATGCATGGTTTGCATTTGATTGTTCATCTCTCTCTCTCTATATATATATGTATAGAGAGAGAGAGAGAAGGAGAATCATGCGAGAACTAGACTAATTTACGAGAAGACGAAAAATAATATGTGGTCAACTACCTTATTTAATAAATAGATAAAATAAATCATTATTAAATTAAAATAAAAAAGGTAGCAATATCTGTAACGTAGTGATAATTCTTAACAAATTAGGATTGAATTTGTTTTCCAAACCAATTTTTAATAATCCTTAATAAACTGATTTCATCACAACGATGATCGTATCGTTGTGATAATTGTATAATTTTTTGTTAATCATATGTGATCATCTATATTTACATATTCAAATCTTTTTGTGATGTTAATATTATCACATGTGATAATATGTCACTTGTATTCAAACACATTATCATATATGATATGTACAAGAATTCACACAGTAGATCATATGTTAAACGAAACTAATCACATGTAATTCAAAACGTGGATCCAAAAAATAGAGATAAAATGATGAATATATAATTAATTGATTGTGGATATCACCTGTGATCTTCTTCTTTTTTATATAAAAGATGTATCTAGAAAAAAATTATATAAAACTTGATAAAAAATTTATGAATTAATTAAAATTAAAAAATAAATAAATCTGAAAGATATGAGAATTTTAAAGATTTATCCAATTCAAAATGGTAATTGTCTTAATTTTTAAAGTTATTTTTTATTTATTGATAATCTTTTAGTAATTCATGTGGTTTATATTGTTTCTCGCGTTCTCGTAAATTGATCAACTTCTTCTTTAAACTTTCCCATAATATATATATATATATATATATATATATATATAGGGTTGGGTTCACGTGAGACCAGACTGTTTTCGTGAGACCCGTGAGAACACATTTTTACACTTGAAATTTCACAGCAAAAACACTGTGAAGGTTTAAAAAAGTCGAACCTTCACAGCAAAAACACTGTGAAGGTTACCTTCACAGGATTTTGCTGTGAAGTTTCAAGTGTAAAAAGCTAGTCTCACGGGTCTCACGAAAACAAGCTGGTCTCACGTGATCCCAAATCTATATATATATATATATATATATGGTTGGGTTCACGTGAGACCAAAGGTTTTTCGTGAGACCCATAAGACCAATTTATGTTTATTGATCAACTTTATAAGCTAATGATCTAATAGTTAAAATTTATCATCAAACTTTAAACTTGTAGGAGTATTTTTGACCAATATATTTATTCTTTAACCTATATATATATAGATCTAATCCAATGGTTGATAATTGGTCTTACGGGTCTCACGAAAAACCATTGGTCTCACATGATCTCAAGTCTCTCTCTCTATATATATATACAACAATATATATATATATATATATATATATATATATAGGGGGAAGATCAAATGTTAACCAACAATTTTGTATTAACTTTGAAAACCATGTCAACCAATCAAATTTCATTCTTCTTGGTTTATGTCATGTTCACATTTTAATTACAAGGGTATTTCAGTAAATTAATTTGATATGCAACTCTCAAACAATTAATGGGGAGTTACAAATCATCAAATCCCAAAAAATATGCATTTATAATATTAATATTTTTATTTTTTTTAATCTTGATTTTCCATGTTCATTGTTTTATCAGTTTTTAATTCACATAGAAAACACGGTAGTAAAATTTTTCGGTATGGATCAAGCTAATATGAATAAACGCAATAAAAAATAAATCAACAACAGTGAGAAAATTAAAATAGTTTATGATGACAATCGAAGTTCGAGGTCGGGAATTGAAGAAATTAACCAAAGCGAATGTCTTGGTAATAGATTTTTATTTTTTTAGATTCGTTTTTATCGAAATTATGTTCATTACGATGTGTTGTGTTTTTTATAATTCATCTTGTATTGATAACTTTTTTCTTTAATTATTAAAATACGTACCTATTTCATATGTTTAAATGGAAGTACATGCACGACCCATTTTCATATTGTCATATTACCGACTTTTATGAATCATGAATCATTGTATTCATGTTACTTCTATCATAGGAACACAAGTGTTATTTTTTAAGCTTGATACCAAATATTTATATTTGTGTAAGTGTCTGCACCCGTTGTTCATAGCGTTGAGGTTATGTGTGATAACCAGATTTTGGTTGTCACATGAGGTAATTAATATATGATTATTTGTTATATGTGATTACGTGATAACATGATAAATTGATACATTTGATCATGCTAGTATGTGAAAATGTGCATAATATAGATGCATGAATGAGATATGTGTATGTGGATACACATGTATGTAGGTTATATATATATGTGTGTGATATGCATGCATATATGTACATGTGTGCATGAAGTTGGTATATATATAATGAATTATATAATTAAATATGTACATAAATCTACATACATGATGTGTGTATGTGTGTGTGCATGCAAGTGGGGAGGAAGTAAAGGCTGTGCTCAGCCGACTTTCTAGAAAATGAAAGTATAAAAAGGGGTGAAGCCTCCATCATTTTCTTCTTGCCATTTTGAGAAAAATTGAACGATTTAAAGAGAAGAAGGTTGACTGGATTTCCAATTTGAGTTTTTCTTAAGTCTGATTTTCAAAGGAAGTTGCATAAGGTGAGTAGTTTTAAATGCTTAACTTTTCTTTGGAATGCATAACTAGTTGTATAAATCTTTTCGTATGGTGGGAAGTATAAATCGTAGAAGTGTTGTCCGGATTAGTCTTAAACCGGATAAGTGTTGAGCGGTTTAAGCCTTAAACCGGACAAGGGTTGGGCGATTTAAGCCCTAAACCGGACAAGTGATAAGCGGTTTGGTTTTAAACCGGTCAAGTATTGAGCGAGTTATGAATATAGAAATTATGTTTTAACATTTTGAACGGAGAAGTAGAAATACGACTAAGTGGTGATTGGATTATTTTAAATCGGTCAAAAAGAGGGACATAGTGTTGTCCGGATTTGTTATCCGGACAAAAGTATTGGAAATAATTCTAAGTGTTAAATCGGATAGGTCTTGGGCGATGTGTTGTCCGGATTTGATAATCGGCCAAGACTTGACCGGAGATGAAGTCCGGCAAGTCTATTTTGACCGGATTTGCTTTTGACTTATATTTATATAAATGGAGAATTTTGGTAAAAGATGATTTTGAACGGATAATAATTCCATAGACTGCGGTCTAATTATATATGGAATTGTTTTTGTGAAATGTTTTGATGAGGAAATAAGGGTGGCATATCAAGGAGAGGTGTACCATGGGATAAGGGTGACATATCAAGGAGAGGTGTACCATGGGATAAGGGTGACATATCAAGGAGAGGTATACATTTGGATATAAGGGTGGTATTTGTGTGTGTATATTTAGTAATATAACTCTTACTATCATATCCCTTAAGATTACTGTGGTTTGGAATCTTTATTTCTTTGTGATTTAAAGATTTAGGATCAGAGTTCTTATTGGATATCATAGTCTGCATGTTATTGAGGAGGAAATAACAGGTTTGGCCTGGAGCTTTAAATAAACCTTATTTAATTGAAAAGGTTTGAAAAGTGGCATTATATGAAACCTGGTTGATTCAAATCTATAAAGGTTTGGAGTATGATTATCTGATTAGTTGAGTGCTTGGCTTGAAAAGTGGAAAGGCACTGGTATCATGTCCTTATTTGTTCATATATTTGTTATACATATATGAAAAGTTATTTTGTACAAGGTTTTGGTGATTTTCACCCTGCAATAACATAAATAGGGTAACTCACTAGACCTTTCGGTCTAACCCTCGTTTTTGTGATTTTAAATATGTATTGCAGGAAATGCTGAAGGTAAGGGGAAAGGGAAAATGTGATAATTTCCCTATATGTTTACCTGCATGAGGATTAGATGATGATATGTATAATTTTGATTGATGAACGTTGAATAGTACAAGAAATGTATTTTGAATTTCTGGGTCATGTATTCTGTATGGTAAATTCTTGTACTAAGGGACCAGAAAATGGTATATAAACATGTATTTCTTCCGTATGAAGTATATATTACATGCAATGTGTGATATGGGATGTTACATTATGTGTTCATATATTTTATACGATATGAACAAGGGGTGAACACAATATGAACAAGAGGTAAACAACCACATAAAACCAGAAACATATATGAACAAGGGGTGAACCTTAAATGGTGTGGATGCAATGCATGTATAAAACTTCAATTGACAAAAGATCGCTCCTGAATGTGTTTATAATGAAGGAACTATTGTTCACAAGCTGTTCATATCGTGTTCATACMTGTTTTTTTATTTATTTYCTTTYGTATAACAGTTATTCTTATTATGTTCATAAATGCTATGCAGTCCAAGTTCATATATATAATTTTTGTTCGTATTTGACACAATGGTTCATATATATATAGTTGTGTTCATATAGTTTTACATTAACAAAAATAAATTAACAAAAAAATCATAGAATTTTTTATTTTGTAACTTCCAATTAATTAATGATATGTGAGTTACATAATTTTTTTTTACCTAAATACCCTTTTCAACTTTGTTCACTTATCTTTATGAAATTTTAAATTTGAAAAAAATAAGTTTTTATCATGATTAATCACAACCGTTTATTGAAAGATTGAATGACCAAGATCGGTTAACAAAGTTAACACAAAAACTTTGGTTAACATTTGAACCTGACCCTATATATATATACACATACACACACACACACACACACACACACATATATATATATATATATATATATTGTTGTGATATTTGATACATTTGATGCTGCACAATAAACAAGTGCAGAGACTATATATATTGTTGTGATATTTGATCACATTTGATGTTGCACACTAAACAAGTCCAAAGACCACTAGTTTCATTGCTAGTTTAACTAGCAGTAAAACTAGCCAGGTGAAGCTAGCCGGAGAATTTTTTTTGCCCGCGATAATTGGGAGGCAGGGTCATCCCTCTTCCCATCCCTTTTGCCTTACTCTTTTCCTACCCTTTGTCATTTCTATTACTATAATATAAGCCTTTGTCCTAACCCATCTTTTATCTTCCACTTTGCTTAGCTTCCTAAACACTTAAGATCCCTCCTTCAATTTTTTCTCTCAAGAGCTTGTTTACCATTTTTGGTATGTTTGTAGAAATTGGTGTTCTTGATATTTGAGGCTTTTGGTTGATCATGGATCTAAGGATCCTTTTAACATGCATTTTTATTCTTCTTTGTGGTAATATAATACTTGTTCTCTTTTTTTTGGTGGATGTGCACTATCACACCAATAGTGGAACCACGTTAAATCATTGTGTTCTTGTTTGTGATGTTGTGATATGCTTAGATCCTAGCATATTTGGGGTTGTCATTTTCATATTGGGCATTTGATCTTCATATGGACATGTTGTGCAACATCAAGATTATTGTTATTTGCATTGTTGTTTCGGTTTATTGTGCATTTGGATTTCTATAAGTGTTTGGGACCTTAGAAATCATTTCATTGTTAAGTTTGAATGCACATATTTATCCCTATAACTTGTATCAGAGCTTCAGGTCTAGTCATCCTTCAACTATGAGATGAACTTGCACCCCCAAACACCACAATCGCCAATTTCAGATATTTGTTAGGGTACATCAGGTGCGTAAGTCCAATTGAAGTCCATGTTATGCGATACACGAGATGCGTCTTCGATGAGAGTAAAAAACCTCCCCACCACCTGGGAAAATCTGTCGATCATCCCTCTAAGAATGGGCTCATATGAGGGAGATCTGGTAGGTGTTGTATATGCTCATCAACATGGTGCCCAAGTCGAAATCTCAAACCACCCAATGCTTGAAATCAATGAATATGGAGAGAAAGACCTGAAATATTAGCGTTACAAGCCAATAGTAAATTACACTAGACTCCAATGAGTTAAAAATGTAAACTAATTTCCATACATGTGAGAGACCCCACCATGCTTGAAATCCATCCATCTTGCCATTTGCTTGATTGTAGACGAACTATGGCCCTTGGTAGCCGACCAAGAACACCCAGAAATCGCCAATCATAACTGTCCATAATACATATGGTAAACGCGAATCAAGGGAGAGTTATATCCATATATCGATGTGCTATTAACAAAACAAAAAAATGTTAACATCTAATTAGATATTAGTATTATTAGAATAGTAATATTGAAATTAAACCTTACTACTAACCGAGCGATCGAGCCATCCCTCACCCTTGAACCCTAATAGTATGCCCCACCATGACTTATTTACAAAATAAGTCGGTAAGCACCTAAGCCAAAACTCAGGCAAGAGCTCACGATGGTATAGTGTCGTGACACTAGACACCGGTAGAGTAGGAGTAGGACAAGACGTGTATGTGCCTTTTGTAGTCACCAAGGAGGAGTAGTAGAAGTTAGGAGGTCGTAAGGAGATGCTAATTGTCTTCCTGACATATTTTTACGTGCCAACCTCGGCTGGTCCTCCGTCAGGGGTGCTCCCTAAGCAGCGGTGGTGATGGGAGTACTGAATATGTTGACCCTAGAGTATGATGAGCCCGATGGGCCTATATACTGGAAGACGCCGGCTCGATTATGTCAAACATTGACCCCCATATAACTTGAGATAACGTGAGTCATCATCGGCTAAGGAACATGGAAAGATAACCCTGATGTGCCTTACAAATTACGATTGATCATATTAGTAGATTTTCAAAAGAATAAAGAAAATGAAACAAATAGTAGGTATAACTTACAGCCTGCATATAGTGGGTTGGGGTAACGAACGATGGAGCTCCGAACATTGGAGATCTAAACCCATGTGACATGTTAGAGGCCTGGCCACCCGGAGGTCAATGGTTGCAGTATGCTACAACATGTTGTCTCACTCTTCTCTCCATATTCAGTATGCTACAACATGTTGTCTCACTCTTCTCTCCATATTCTATTTCCTCATCAACTTTTGTCTCACTTAAGTCTAACATTGTTTCAATCCCTTCTTTTTTGTCACAGAGACTCAATAAACACTAAGGTGGCGTTTGGTTCGTAGAATTTTTTTTGATGGAATGGATTCTGTTAAAGGAATTTGACTTTGAAGGAATTGGAATGGAATGTTGTCAGGTTTGACCACCTGTTTGGTTGGCAGATATTGGAATGGAATCTATTAAGGAATTGAAATATGTTTGTTTGGTTCATAGAATGTAGCTTTAGAATTAGAATAAAATATTGGTAAATGACCAAAATGCCTTTTTTTGAAAAATTTATTTGTCTTAAACTAAAAATACTTTAATAAAATAATTATTTAATATGTAAAACAATATAAATACACAACCCAAATATAATCATAAGCCAAACAATGTTACTAAATTGACAATGGTTCAGATCGATGGTGGTCCACAGTGGTTCAGATGTTGGTGGTCTACAGTGATTCAGATCGATGGTGGTCCATAGTGGTTCAGATGGAGGTGATCAGCGATGGTTCAGATAGGCGGTGGCGATGGTGGTTGTTGAAATCAGTGGTGGTCGACGGTGTCCGACGGTGATTCAGATTGATGGTAGTCGTCGGTGGTTGGCAGTGATGTAGATCGATGGTGATCCGTTGTGGTTCAGGTGACGATGGTCAGATGTGGTTCAAATCGACGATGAATCATATCGGTGATAGTCAATGGTGTTTTAGATCGATGGTGCTTTAGATCGATAGTAGTCGGCGATGGTTTAGATCGATGGTGGTCTGTGGTGGTTCAGATGGCGATGGTCAACAGTGGTTCAGATCGGTGGTGGTCCATGGTGGTTCAGATGGCGGTTATCGATGATGGTTCAAATTGATGGTGAATCAGATAAGTGGTGGCTCAGATCCGTGGTGATTCAGATCGGTGGTAGTCGGTGATGGTGGTCGGCGGTGGTTCACATCGGTGGTAGTCGGTGGTGGTCGACGGTGGTTCAGATCGGTAGTAGTCGGCGGTGGTTGACGATGGTTCATATCAGTGGTGGTGGTCAGTGGTGGTTCAGATGGCGGTTATCGACGGTGGTTCAGATTGACGGTGAATCGGATCAGAAGTGGCTCAGATTGGCGGTGGTTCAGATCGATGTTGGTCGACGATGGTTCAGATCGGTGGTAGTCGATGGTGGTGGTCGGCAGTGGTTCAGATCAGTGGTAGCCGACGGTGGTCGTTGGTGATGGTAGTCAGCGGTGGTTCAGATTGATGGTGGTGGTCGGCGGTGGTTCTGACCGGTGGTAGGCGGTGGTGGTGGTCGGTGATGGTTCAGATCGTGGTAGTCGGTGGTGGTGGTCGGCGGTGGTTCTGACCGGTGGTAGGCGGTGGTGGTGGTCGGTGATGGTTCAGATCGTGGTAGTCGGTGGTGGTGGTCGGCGGTGGTTCAGATCAATAGTGGTCGAGAGGTGGTCGACGATAGTCATATTGAGGTTTATGAGATTAGAGTATATTAGGTTAAGGGCATATTTGGTATAATGAAGATAGAGATTCCATTCCATCAAAATACCATGTATTTGCTAAGGAATGTTAAATTCCTTTATTTGTGGAATTTGTAGGATTTTGAAGATTCCTTTCGTGAAAAAGAATGAACCAAACAAGAGAATGGAATTTGGTCAATGGAATTCAACATTCCAATTCCATTAGATTCCTGCAGAATCTGCGAACCAAACGCCACCTAAGTGTAGAACACTTATCCCTTTCTTTAGGATATTTCATTGAGCTAAAGATATTAAAAATGACATTTTGATCATCCATTATCATGGTTAACTCACCTTTTTACACATCAATCAAGGTTCTACCAGTCGCCAAAAATGGTCTTCCTAAGATGATTAGAATGTCTTTATCAGCCTCAGAATCAAGAATAATGAAGTTGGCAAAAAATGAATTTGTCTACCTAAACTAGCACATCCTTAATTTTTCTTCTCGTGTGAGCTATGGATTTGTCTGTTAACTCAAAGGTGACAGTGGTTAGTCTACCCTCTACAATGCCTAAGTTCTTGAAAATAGATAGGGGCATAAGGTTAATGCTAGCTCCTAAATCACATGAGGTCTTTCGAATCTCTTTCCCACTTACTGAACAAGGAATAGTGAAAGGAGGGGCACCACAACCTTCTTTTAAGGCAACAATTTCATACTCACTCAATTTCTTCTTCTTACTAAAAATGTCCTTGAGAAATTTTGCATAAGTTGGCATTGTTCAACAGCTTCAACCAACGGAATGTTGATATGCAGCTGTTTTAAACACATCGAGGAACTTTTTGAATTGTATCTCCTCTTTTTGAATCATCAACCTTTATGTAGAAGGTACATGAGGAGGAATAGGAGCTACAACGGCTTTCTTAGGGGCTGATCTAAAGATGCTTGAGTGATGGTAGGTTTGGCTATGGGAATGATAGGTGATATAACAAGAGTGTCGGTGCTTGTAAAAGATGTTGAAGCATGATCCTTAAATGACACCTATTTTTGCCTTCATTTGGAAATAATAAGGGGAAATCACTTTCTTCGGAAGTGGTCCTATGTCTACTAAATTTCCTTATCTTTCAAAATAGGTGTGACAACATCCCGAGTGGGTGTCGTAACATTATTTTCAATTGGTGCATTGGATGACTCAACAAGCCTTCTCAAATGTCCACTTTCTATCAATTCCTCTCCACTTCTTAAGGTTACTACCTTCACATGCTCTTTCATTATAAGCCTTGGATTTTTTGTGTCACTCGAAAGGGTACCTATAGGCCTATTTCTCAATTCAAGTGCAAGTTAACTACTTGTGTTTCCAAAGATCTGATTGAAGGGTTCTGATTATTAATGCAACTTGATTTTGAGAATTTTTTTGGTTCAGAGGGGTTTGGTTCTAAGTTTTTTGTTGGTTTAGCAGAGCCTAAGTTTGGGTCGTAATTCCCTTCATCACTACTTCTAAAGAAACAAGTGGCTTAGCTTGTTGGGTGGATTTGTTTTGAAAAGAGGGTTGACTTAGTTGTTGATGAAAATTTTGTTGGTGAGAGTTCTGAGACTGGCTTTGATATTGGTGTTGAGGTTGTTGTGGTGGTTGAAAATTAGAGGTCTCTTGAGGTTTTTCCATTGGTGGGTTTAAAAAAGGATTGTTCCATGAAAAATTCGGGTGTTGTTTCCACACAACATTGAATGTTTAAGAAAATGGTCTGGTTTTATTCTGATTTCCCCACATAGTTTATTGATTTGGAGTTAATTGGAGAATGTTTAAAGGAATGTTCTTCACCATAATACACACATTTACTGACTCAACTGTTGAAGTGGATGATGTGGCAACAGATTGTGCTGATTGATTGGTTATCAGTTTTTAATAAATCGGTCACCGCAGTCATTTGTGCTATTAATTCTATAAAAATATCTATATCATGAACTTCGATTGCTTTGCATGGTACTCGTGCACGTTAGAGATGGCCAAAAATCGGTCCTGGGCCGGGCTGAGCCCAAATCAGTCCCACCCTAGACGTAACGGGTCCCGGTCTTGACGTAAGCGGTCTCGGTCCTAGATCCGACCAAAAACCCAAGACCTGGTTAACGTTATTCATAACCGGTTATGAGAACCGGTCTTGGGCCAGGCCCTAAACCGGTCCCATTTTTTTTTTCTTCCAAAACTCAATTTTGAACGTAAAAAAATAATGTTTGAATTTTTTTGACAGTATCTTATTGAAATACACTTTAATATCCCTAATTGGGTCATTCAAGAACAATTTAAAAATATATTTTTAAATCTTTTTTTTACAAAAATGTTATAAATGGTTTTTATAGTTACGATTTTTGAGATTTAGTATTGGAACACTTGTAAAAATTTGAAAACGCCAATAAGAACTTGGAAAACTTAAAAAGAAAAACTTGAAAAACTTGATATATGATTTATAAAAACTTAATTTTTTTTAAAATGGGCCTATGTATAACCGGTCCGGGGTTGGGCCGGACCGAGCCGAGCCATGAAATTCCTAAAAATGGTAACAGGTTAAGGACCTTCTGATCGGTCCCAGTCCCAAGTTGGTCCTGGCCCCAGTCGTCCTCCGATTTCGAGCTGGGCCAGGCCCATTTGAACATCTCTAGTGCACGTACATTCAATGACCATTGTTTTTAGAAATCTTTTCCCGGATGTCATATCCATCATTATAACTATTGGCGGTGAAAGCTCCTCATGAAGTAGTATCAAACATTTATCTTGCATTGATATTTAAACCATTGTAAAACGTCTCAAGCTGTATACAATATGGAATGTCATGGTGAGGGGATTTTCTCAAAAGCTCTTTAAATCTTTCCCAAGCATCGGGAACTGGTTCATCGTCCATTTGTTTAAAATGACAAATTTAGTTTCTGGACTTAGCGTACCGGGTGGGAGGAAAATATTTTTTTCAAAAAACTTTATGCCATGTTGTTTGAAGAAATGACCGAGTCTGGCTGTAAGAAATTAAACCAAAACAAGTGAAAAAATGGTAGAAAAATCAAATATTTTAGTTTTACTTGTTATGAGTTTTATACGAAAATAAATCTCTTGGACAATAAAAAATGGAGACCCATGCAAGTATACATGAATAGACCCATAGTTATATTTTACAAGTAGTAAAAATGGTAAAATACCGAGAATCGATCCACATGGAAAAATGTGTTACAAGTTTTAGATAGAAGTCCAGAAAAAGATATGATTTTAGATAGTGAGTTTGAAGTATTGTTTTTGGTTTGGTTAATTATAGCTACTGGTGCAAATAATTCATTAAAAAGGAAGCAATGGTGTAGGAATCCATTAAGATTTCAAAACAAATAAATCAGATAGAACTTTGTGAAAAATAACTCATTTTATCCAAGCATCAGCTTGTGTAAAGCACCCTCTCGAGGTTGAGAAAGG
Organism: Cynara cardunculus var. scolymus; assembly: GCF_001531365.2. Lineage (NCBI taxonomy): Eukaryota > Viridiplantae > Streptophyta > Magnoliopsida > Asterales > Asteraceae > Cynara > Cynara cardunculus. The sequence goes on along the minus strand of NC_037544.1, from coordinate 28,517,580 downwards.
CACGAATCCAAGGATCGACTCTAATGTTTCCAAAATAAAGCTAGTAATGTACAATCCATCCCTTATTTTTTAAGTAACTCTCTCAAGTATACCTCCATATCATTCAAGTCGATGTGTTCGGGATGACTTATCTCTAAGTCCATCACAATTTAACATTTTAATGATGATCAACTTGTCATAGATGTCTTTTTTGTCAATATAACCTTGAATGAATGATTGAAAAAAATTGTTATTGATTGACAAACTCATACCATCAAAATCGATTTTTTATCTTAACTTTATCCTATACCTAAGCTAAGATTGTCGGTCTATTATCGTTTGGAATCCTTGCATTTTTTAAAAGAAAAATAACAAAAGAGAAAAAAGATTTTAAGGTAACGAAAATAAAATTTATTATGAAAAGATGACAAGAATTTAGATATGAAAGGAACTAAAAACGATAAAATTAACTAAAAGAAATATAAACTAAGTTACGACGAGTAATATATATATGATTACGAGAATCTAAACTAAATTACAATGAATAAATGAGATCTTACGATAAATAAAGACAAGAATTGAAGTTGTTATAAATAATATATGCATGATAATAATACATGTATAATAACAATTAAAATAAGCGGTACTTAAAAAAGGTGCAAGTGTTTCATAAGTTTGCTGAAGAAGTAAGAGAGAGGAAAGGATCATCTTTTACAAAGCCAATAAATGGCTATTTATACTAGGAGCATGGCAACGAAGTTGGCAAGCTGGAAAAATAAATGGATGACTCGTATTTGTCTAATAAAACATAAGTTAGGTTATCAAAGAGCTTTTGGCCTAGCGGTATCGTAATTCTTGGCCTCCTAGGAGTTCAGGAGTTCAAACCTCACCAAAGATGAAGAAGGTGTGTGAGTTTATTTGTTGCATTTGTCGTATATAAATATTATATACTTCAAAAAGAAAAAAAAAAACATAAGTTGTCCCAGCCATAAAATGCTTCAATAACTGGTTAAAAAGGCGGTTGACCTTTTTCTTCAAAAATCTCAGCCGAAACATCCAAAGCATTTCCCAAAAGTAAGTTTATGTGGTGTTGCAGCACTCCTACAACATCCTTTATAACATCTTGCCTCAAATTGCATAATTAACCCAAATATCGGTATTATCACCAACCACTCATGATCTTATTCTCCATTTATTGTCATACTACCAAAAATATTAATTACAACTCAAAAGACCAACTATTTGGATATTACGGAGTTTAAATTGCTTTAAAAACTACTAAAAGTGATGTCAGGATAAGTTGATGTTCATCATCCAAGGTCCGGATTGCCTTATGGCTCAGATGATGAACTTTGTGACACCCGTAGAAGTTGTCGCGAGAGTCTCAATCTCTTTGATGGTTGCTGGCCCTCCGAGCTCTCAAAATATCGATGGCTCTCTATATACCATAACAATTGCTCCTCAACAAGCATTGATACAAGCCTCTCGAATGGCCTCCTTTTAGGCTAATATTCAAAACATATAACATTACAATTTCACAATTAACTTAGTTGTACTCTTTAAGTATTTAAATTGGAAAAAAAGGACTTAACGTGGACACATCAAAGAAGTCCATGTAATGACTCCAAACAAGGCTTATACTCTTATGCCAGCGAACTGTCGTAGGTAACTTGTCTGTGCATACGAAGTACTGATTGGTAAAAATAAATGTCTCCAAAATCCATATCTGGAATTAGAATAACAAACAAATAAGTAAATTGTCAAAATAGGAAATCCATGTCAAATGTATAAATATTTAATTAATATTACAATTAACTAACCTTGAAGGCGTATAAAAATCCCGTTATAGACATCTTTGATTTTTTCCGCATGTTTTTGTATCCCACCATTCATCTGCCTAAAAGTGGGTGCCCAAATGTATGATCCTCATGGAAACTGATCCAAACTCTCATATCTTCAATAGTCCTAATCAGAGTCTCATTAACCACCATATGACGCTAATGGCCAAGAATTTTGACCTCCACTATCATCAATAGACATACTCAGACAACATCCTCCTTCGATAATGGGCGCATTAGCAAATGCTGTTAGGAGCTTTCAAATGTCTTATCGAGGTCAATAACCCTCAACTGTTTGTCATTGTATTCCGACGCTAGATCTGGAAACACCCTACTAATGAAACAAACTCGATGTGGCCTCTTTATGGACGGTTCTGGTCCACAACAGAGTCTTGTCATAAGAAAAAACTCCTCCCACCCATAACGGAGATAATGATCACCAATCTGGAACCACAACTCGTCATCCTGTGCATTTTCCGGGAAGACTTGTCTTTGAAGGAACAAATGGATAAGCATGGGGTCTGCATTAGTAATGGTAATATCCAACCATAGACCAAAACAGGTCGACCTAAACAATGCCATCCTCTCAGGAAACATAGTCAACTTGGACAAGATACATTGTCTTTTTTCTTTTATCGCTTAGGAGCCATGTGGAGATTTTCCCTTGCAATCGCAATAGAGTTTAACCACCAAGTTTGGGATGGAGTTTTGAAAAATCCAAACATTCCTTCAGTGTCAACGACACATTATAAAAACCACCTTACATAGTAATTTAATTTCATGATTATCAGTGACCAAATCTGTAATTTATTCAAAGTATAAGGACCAAATTTGTAATTATTATAAGTGCAAGTACAAAATTTGTAATTATTCTAATTATAAGGACCAAATCTTTAATTACTATTAAAAGGTAACTTACTATAAATTAGTATAAGCACACAGACGAAATCTCTAAATTATTCTAAGTACATGTACCAAAACTGTAATTACTCTAATTATAGGGATCAAATTGGTAAATTACACTACATTAAATATAGGGACTAAAATGTAACTTACTATAAATACAATGACTAAAAATGTAACTTATTATAAATAGATGGACAAAATATGTAATTACTATAAGTACATGTACCAAAATTGTAATTACTCTAAATACAGGGACCAAACCTGTATATTCTCTAAAGACAAGGACCAAATCATAATTTCTATAAATACAAGGACCAAGAATCTAAATTATCTAAATAGAAAAAGTCCATATTTAACTCGAAATACAGGAGATGGACTGTACACTTAAAGTAATTATTGGGACCCATATTGTAACTATATTTTTTTGGCAACTTACTGCCGCAGATGAAGAACAGGTCCGCAAGTCACTAACAGGTCCGTAACTTGCGGACTTGTTCTTGATTTGCGGTAGTAAGTTGTAGAAAAATATGCTCCGAACAAAGATTCATGCCCCAAAAAATACGTAAAACATAGATTCAACATTGGGACCAAATATGTAATTATAAAGTGTTAAAACAAAGATATAACATGGTTAACATGAAGGTATGACATGCAATCGAACTAAAAAGTATAACACATTTAAAAAAATCTTAAAATCTTACATGGGATAGGGAAAAGTTACTTGATCGGCCATCGAAAAGTACTTGCAGAGTTGTTACCTGTACAAATCAACTTGTTTGGTTACGGAATCTCAAACACAACGAAAAATAAAATTGTAACCCTCCAAAGACCCATACGAATCAGAATAAATCGGGTGTTTCAAAATTATACCTTACTGTTAGAAAGACTTTTTTTTTATTAACCTGGATATCCAAACCGATATGCGAGCCGACTAATCCCAGTGCGACCACCTGCTTTGCAGATGGTCCGGAGTCACCGCATTTGAACCTCCGTGTCTACAAAGGGATTTTTATTTCTCCTTGGATTTGAACCTGAGACCTCCAGGTACTTTTGACCTTTGGAGCCAAACTCAAACCAACCAGGCACCACCCTTGTGGTTTACTGTTAGAAAGACTTTAAATCATAGCAACAAACAAGGCTAGATGCCTCCATGGTATCCACGCAAACAACCTGAATCCTTTGCCTTCTCGTGATGCTAGTCACAGTTTCAAAACTTAGGGAAAAAAGGAGCATATGTTCTATGTGATTACTAGAGAAAAATTGCAAGACAAAGACTTGCATAAAATGTCATATATTTTATGGTTATGATAGTATGGCCTAAAACCACCACCATCCCTACACCTTACTTGAGTGTAAGACTAGCCATACACCATCCCTCTCCTTTTAAAGCCATCCCTTGTCAACTTACTTTATGTCCAACATAAGTAATACTTGATTTTTATTTAATCAGATTAAATCAATACAAATTAGATATAAGAATTAAACATTTTAATTATTGAAACTTCTTATTCAGATATGTCCAAAGTGTGTGACTCAATGGATTCTCGACATGTTGGTAATAATTATAAATATCGTATTTATAGTTATAAACGATGAGCGGTATCTAGTAATACATCATGCAAATGACAAAAAATGGGTGATACAACAAATTATGAATTTGTAGCCAATTTTAGTTTACATATCTAATTCTTTTGTCCTTGATGTCCAGATTGAACACGAGACATTGAATGTATGATTGTCATTATGTCCAATCTTTATAGTTTCTTGATTCCTAATGCACTGACGAAACATATCATGATATCTCGTATCAATTATTTGAACATGCATGCATTTTTTCAGTATACATTTATCAAGGGGCCTAGAGACATCACTCCCGTTATAGAGAAGGGACAAACCTTATTTTGATACATGCTAGCTCTACCATGTGATATATAACATACCCAACAACCATTATGTCACCTAGTTACAGAATGATTAGAATAAATGTCAAAATGTCATTCACACACAACAAACTTCACGTTCTCAAGTCAAAGAATTACATATACATTGACCACATGAGAAACACTTATGACACTTACATGACATCCAATGCAGTATTATCATAGCGAGTCATGTCCAGTACACAAAATCTTAATCTTGTATCTATATGCGGATTTGATATCTCTATATGAATCCTTACATATGCTAGTCATTATCATATTAATTCAACCTTAAACCCGAAATAATATTTAATTAAGGACAATTAGAATACATTATTCTAAGGTTATTTATTATGAATAATTAAAACATATAATATAATATAGACATAATAAATGGGCAATGCCTTTTATTTATTTATCACTTTCATGAAACAAAATTAAAAATTACGATAATCCTATGATTGGTTTTTGAGCATTCACTAATAATCTCCCACTTGCACTAAAGTTAATCATACATGCTTCATATACCAATGGATCTACAGTGGTCTTCATGCTTTTGCTATGTTAACGGCTTGGTTAGTGGATCAACAACATTGTTTCAGTTGACACTATACCTATACTAATATCGCCTCTTTCAATAATCTCTCTTATGAGATGATATCTTCTAAGAATATATTTAGATCTTTGGTGAGATCTAGGTTCCTTGGCCTATGCTATAGCTCCATTGTTGTCACATAACAACTTTATAGGACTATCACTGCCAGGAACAACTCCAGGTTGAGAAATAAATTTCTTGATACAAATGGCTTCCTTAGTTGCTTCTGATGTTGCGATGTACTCAACTTTTATTGTAGAAACAACTATTTTTTGCTTGCTTGGAACTCTTCCAGCTCATAGGATCACCATTAAGGAAAAACATAAAACCCGACTACGATTGAAAATCATCTTTATCGATTTGGAAGCATGCATTAGTGTAATCTTTACACTCAACTCTTCTTCACCACCATATACCAAGAATGAATCCTTTGTTTTTCTCAAGTATTTTAGGATATTCTTGACGGAAATCCAGTAACCATCACCTGTATTGGATTGATATCTACTCATCATTCTCAAAGCATACAATACATCAGGTCGAGTACACATCATGGCATACATGGTAGATCCAATTGCCAAAGCGTATGGAATCTCACTCAGTTGTTCACTTTCTTGAGACGTAGTAGGGCAGTGCGTCTTAGAAAGTAATATCTCATGATACATAAGTAGGAACCCTTTCTTGCTATCAAACATGTTGAACCATTTCAACACTTTGTCAGTATCTGTACTCTAATCTAAGCCAAGTAATTTCCATAAACTATCTCTATAGATTCGAACGCCTAACACATAGGCTGCTTCACCCAAGTCTTTCATTGAAAAACTTTTCCTTACCAAGCCTTTATAGATTAAAGTGTTGGAATATCATTTTCAATTTGTAGTATGTCATCTCCATATGTTAGGATCCAAACGCTTACCACTATGCCAAAACAATTGTTGATGGAGAAGGAGCGACTTATTTTCTTATATAGTAGCAATCAGCGTCATGCTTCAATTTAGGAAGATGTGGTCAATGACCCAACAATCCTCCCAACATCTGCTAGCACTAACAAGATCTTCGCTAGTAGAAAATGGTTGCACAACATGCCTTTGGCATTATTATGCACCTCATGGATTCATACTCGTGGCCTGCTCTAATACCACACATTTGGATTCAAATGCTTACCAATATGCCAAAAGCAATTGTTGATGGAGAATGTGCAACTTATTTCCTTATATCGTAGCAGTCAGCGCCACGTTTTGATTTAGGAAGATGTTGGTTCATTCTTTTTGTAGACACAAAGTTCATCCTCATATTTTGAGAAACTAAACTCTTTGATTGCCTCATCAAAATGATTATTCCAACTCTTTGAAGCTTGCTTCAATCCGTAAATGGATCGTTGCAACTTGCATACCTTATGAGATTTTTCGGGAGTGACAAAACCTTCAGGTTGTATCATATATACGTCGTCAAGTAACTTTCCTTTATGGAAAGTTGTTTTGATACCCATTTGTCAAATCTCATGATTGTAATATGCTGCATTGGCTAGTAAAATTCTGATAGACTTAATCATAGTGACTGGAGAGAAAGTTTCATCACAAGAAACACCTTGAATTTGTTAGAAACCTTTTGCAACCAATAATGCTTTACAGGTAATCACATTACCATCCATGTCGGTATTTTTCTTGAAAACACATTTACACCCTATAGTCCGTACCTCGTTGGATGGCTCAACTAAGTTCCAAACATTGTTTTTATACATGGAGTCCATTTCTGTTCGCATAGCATCTAGCCATATTGGAGTCAGTGCTTGTCAAAACATCTTGGTAACTAGTGGGCTCATCATCCATGAGCATCACATTATGAGTGATAAAAATCCATATCTCTTAGGCTCATCTGTTTTCTACCAAATCTATGAGCACTTTGTGCTACAACATCACATTTCATTTCCACAACACTTTGTGGATCCACAACTACTTGTGATGTATGTGTTGGTTCCCTTGCATTGACATATTTTGATCTTGAACAACTTCAAGTTCTAGATTCCTCCCACTGACACCTTTGGAAATAATTTCCTTTTCCAAGAAGATACCAATGCGTCCAACAAACACTTTATTATCGTGAGGATGATAGAAATAGTATCACATAGTTTCTTTAAGATATCCTATAAATATATATTTATTAGATTTTGGTTCTAATTTGAAAGTCCCTATTTGTTCAATCAATCTTCATGATACTTCAAGAACACAACAAATGGCAAATCAAGAATATGAATCTTGAGAGAGAAAGTCAAATAGTCAAATATTGTATATATTCTTCAAGGCTCACTAATTACAATGCTAATCTCAATTAAGCAACCTCTCCTTACTACTACAAGAATTACAAAGGCTAATCCTATTTATAGGACTAAACAATACGAAATTACAAGGAGAAACTTCTAGATTGAATACAACTTTTAAGCTCAAAAACTCAAACCCAACATTCTCCCCTTTTGGATTCAAGCTTAAAAGAATTTGTACATTTTTTTGTCTCTTTTGAAACAATGAAGCTTTAAGCAACTTTAAGTCTTCATGACATTCTTCAAACATTCTCCCCCTTCGATGTAGAACTAAAAACATTCTTCAAATATTCTCTCCCATTAACTGTAATTCTACCCCTTTGATGTAAAATTGAATCAGCAACAAACTTCAGATTTAATCTTCAAGATATGATCTATAATAAACTTCTTCAGATAGTTTTCACTTTTGATCAGCTTCAGAAAATTTTAACTTTCTCTTGAACATTCTCCCACTTAAAGTGAAACAATCTCCCCTTTAAGTTGAAACATTCTTCCCAAAAACAAATATAAAAAAATCACTTGAAATCTCTTCCTTTAAATTCTTTTAAGATATGATCTTCACATTCACTTCCCCTTGAACATTGCAGCACAAAGATCTTCAACAATTATCAGCTATCATCACATTCACTCCTTAAAACTTTGATAAAATTCCCGATCTTTAGAAATGACGTAGAAATTTTCATTCATTATACATGATTACTCCCTCTTATGATGGAATGAGGTGCATTTACATCATACACCAAAAATGAATGAATCTTGAAAGTATGCCGTCAATTCATAAAATGATAAGCACATTTTATCAAACTCGCTTATATAATCTTTTCAGACTATGAAGATGAGGGAAATAACCAAATTCAACTTATGAACTTGTTTTCAATCTTTTAAAAGATTGCCTATGAATATAACATATATATTCAGTACAACGAATGTACTTCATATATGAGACTTTTTAATGTTCATCTCACCAGGACTTCTACTCAATCATTGCTAGCTTTGAAAAAGCATATGTATGAATGTTATAACAAAACAACAAATAATTTGTAAATTTTGTGTAGTGAGAAAAGATAAAGCAACTAATGCTTCAAATTAGATTCAAAATGATAAACAATGTGGACTACACAGATTAATCAGACTCAAATTATGATCAAAAAGACTTGAAGGGGGGACATATATCCTTCTTTTTCAATATCAATTATTTCCAAATGAGAAACTGATAGACTACGAGCTGCGTGCCCCAAATGTTATTGAAACACTTATCTTTTGAGAGATAAATAAGTAGCTGGTTGGGTTGTGACAAGAGTTGGCCTAGGTTTTGTTTTTTTCAATATTAGTCTCCAAATAATTGAGAACTAATAGATTTTGTGGTTTGCCCAGATTATAGTAGATAGAATAGGATTCTTTTAATCTTTTAATCCTGACACAACTCTTATCAATTCTTTAAGCTTATAACAACTATCCCCCTCGTTTTCATTTTAAGCTCTACATACAAACCCATTTTGCATTTAAGCTCATTCAGATATGGATGTCCTTTTGGGTAGGGCTGTCAGTTCTTACAATCCATAGAGGTATTTCAGTGAAGCTCTCAGTCCCTCCTAAAAATAACAGTGTAAGCTCATTTGATCACAAATGGTTGATCAAAATATTATTGCAATTACGCTCAAATGATCAGATGCAAATTGATCAAGAAAATATAGCAATTAAGTACAAAAACAATCAATCAGGAATGATGTACAAAACAGATTATTCAAAAATAGTTGGGAGAAAAGAACGAAGATCTGTAAGAACAAATTTACAGATTTATACAAACAAAGAATGAAGAATTATGAATCAATCAAAGAAATATATTTCAGATAAGCTCAAAAAACAGCTTTGAATCAAACGAGTGTATTATCACCGAAAATGATTTTCATTTAAGAGACGTGATAATAACAATTTAAACAATAGCTGAAACAAGTATTGGAAATATGAATGAAAAGAAATTACACAAGTAAAATCTCGGAAAAATACCTGATCAGAAATGATACTCGTTTTAAAATCAGTTCAAAACTTCAACAAACATTTACTAAAAACTCTTTTAATACTCCCCTTAGAAAATAGATTCCATCTTCAAACAAATAAAACATTATCTTCCTTTTGAAATACATCTGAATTTGAAAGCATTTCAGCTCAGATTTGAAGAACAGGTCCTGAACTGGGTGTTCAGAAGCTAATATCAGGCAAATTATACACTCCCCCTGCATTAGTGTATCATATAAAATATGTCTCTCATCAGCACAACATATTGTGGGGTCTGAATTTCAATGTAAATTGTATTCGTCTTGAAAGTATATAAATGTCTATAATTGTAAAAGACATCGTGTTTGACTTTGTGTATATAGTTTGACTTAGACTAGAGGGTTAATACTTTGACCCTATATAAAGAATTTGTCTTTGTGAAATTAAGGAGAGCTCATTTGTAAACATATATGTAAAGAAGTAAAGTTGACTTGTTGACTATTTCTCTCATCTCTCCTCTCATAGTGTTCTTAAAAGTTTATCATATTTGCCATGGATTCTTAGAAGATTACTTGAAGATTGATCATTGTGGACTTACATTTGGTATCAGAGCAGGAAATGCAAGAAATCAGAAGAAGAAATCAATGTATTTTGAAGAATTTGTGAAGAAAAGTTTCTGGAATTTCTTAATGTTCTTCGAGTTCTTCATTTTTTTTTAGTTTGATCCGAAAATCTTTTAACATCTTGTGTTTTTGTGTTAAAATCATGATCAAATTGTGCGTATTTGAATCATGAATCTTTTTTATTCACACGATTTTATGATTTGATCATCTGATTTCAAGTTTTGGTAAATTTTGTGTTTTTGAAAATTTTTCGTGTTCTTGAAAAGTTCTTTAAGAACTCAGTTTTCGATCCAAAATTGTGTAAAAAAGTTGAGTTTTTGTGTTTTTGGTGTGATTTGATCGGATTAAAGTCTTAAATCGCTCGTTTTTGAGTTTGGTTTCTAGTCTTAGATTTTTTTTCTCTTAATATCATTTTTTTGGGCCTTCTTCTAGCCCAGTCACCATCTTGACTGGTTTCTTCTTCATCCCCTCACCATCTGTATTCATTTTCATTGCTCAATCCATTTTCACCGATTTTCTTCTAAATCGTAGGCAACTTCATCCGGGTTCCTCATTCATCGCACAACTCATCTACATCGCACAACTTCATCTAAATCGTACAAGCTTTCATCCGATTTAAGGGTTCATCGCACAACAAGATCTCCTCATCCGGTTTTTACCCAAATCGATCAACAGACTTGTTCGATTTCCATCTTCATCGCACCTGTTTTGACCTAGATCAAAGAATACTTTGTTCGATTTGGACTTAAATCGCTCACCACTTTGTTCGGTCTTCTTCTAAATCGCAGGCAACTTTTGTCTGATTTTCACGTTAATTGCACAATGTGTGATTCTTTTGTCCGATTTTATCTCAATCAGATTTGTTCATCGCTCAATTTCATAGATTTAAGTACTTCACTGTAATCCAGATAACATTTTTCATAATTTGCAGATCTTGAATGTATTACAGGTTACATCGCACAAAAAGGATTTAGCATCAAATAGGACAGCCTTTTAAGGACTGTAATTAAGCTCCATCAAGCAAGGAAGTCGCAAGAATTGAAAAAGTAGAAGAAGAGCAAAATGAAAAAGGGGAAACAACGGTAGGAACGGATAAGGCTTTGATTGAGCATAGACTTAGACCATTGACCCTGTTGGATCCTAGATACTCTTAATTTGTTGAAAACACAGTTTAAATAATACGAATGAACAACCAACAGTGTATCAAGAATGATTAAACGAAATATTCAAAGTGAAAGTAAAAACAATGAGAATACTTGAATATGTTGAAAGCTTTTATTGATGAACAAAAATCGTAATCTCATAATAATTTTGGTATAGTATAAGTCGGCTCTCCTAGGTAATCTGAACCTGAGGAGGAAGCCTCCTTATATACGCCAATGTCTAACAACTATGCTATAAAATAGGCTTGAAACTCTGAGATGACTAGTTTGCATCCTTATCTTTGACTTTCCTTGAAAAGCGGAGCAGACTTGGTCAAGCCGCCTCAAATCTGTTAGACGCTTGCGAGAATGTCTGGACTTGCACGCGCGTTCCATGGAGAAAGTAACCAGATGCTCTGCTTGTAACATACAGAAGCTCTGCATGTACTATACAGAGGTTCTGCATATGTAGAAGCTCTGCATGTACTATGCAGAGGCTCTGGGTCTTGGAGTTGTAATTTTGTGTCAAGCGCTTATGCTTTTTGGCACACAAGGCTTGATTGCCCACGGGGATAGAGTGCGGGTTCTGTATGAATAGAACCTTCACTCTTGAGTAAGAGCTTTGGTTCTTGATCTTCTACATGAAAGCTCTTAGTCCAGACCGCTTCAATAGACTAAGTCTTATTAACTAGAATAAGAGATTTCTTACTTACAATTTCATAGGTTGGGGTCTAACAATCTCCCCCTAAGTGTAAATAAGGCAGACTCTTACTTGAATTACAAAATAGAAAGTCTAATCAAAACCAGAAAAGGAACCTCTGTTTTACATTCACTATCTAAAGAAGTACAATATGATTGGAATGGAAATTACATTGACTTAAAGATAGAAAAAAACCTTACAAAAGATAAGGTTTAAACATTTTGAAGTCTAATGAACTTCCTAAGAAGTTCACGAAACTCAAGCATGTTGCGTATCGACCTTAGGATGATTCTTGCTCGCTCCTTTGCTTCTGGGGAGTTGTCTCTGCTCCTGACTAGATTATCTCTGATGTAGCACAGAGTAGAGTTTGAATACTTGTAGTTTTGGTTATCTCGAAAGAAGATCTTTTTTGTTGTGCGTTTAGAAATACCACTCCCACTTCTGGTTCCACCAATACAGTCCAAGAGGGGATGCTATTGATGCCCTGCAGATCTTTATTTGGTGCAGCGACAATCAATTGATCCATTCCCAGATCCAGAGCTAGTTGAAAATCGAACTTGCATTTGAAGTCGAGAAGGTCTGTCATCGTTTGTCTTATAGCAGAGTTGGCCACAACATATTTAATCCCCTTGTCCTTCTTGTGATCTATTAAGTAATACAGAGATAGAAGATCCCATGGATTCAGATTTATAAGGTTACAATCTGTGAACCTGCAGATCTGTCCGTGAGACCTCTCCACCATATACTCGTAGAAGATGATCTGGTTATACGTGAAGGTACGCTGCTTGATGTCGATGACTTGCTTGATTCCATCCATGAAATGGACTGCAGAGATAGGCTATGTGTAGCGATCTAGGAACCTCTGCCTGATATGCTCTTGAACCATTGGATGAAGACTGATCTTTTGGACCGGTGTCTCTTCTCGCAGGTTGTAGAGAAATTGGTAGATTTCCTCGTTGTCTGCTTTGTCCTTTATTGCTTTATCAAGGGGTGTAGGCGTAAACATTGCGTCCATGCTTTCCTTGATCTTTTGAATGCGATCAGAGGGATTCTTTTTCTTTGGCCTACTGTTTGCGCCTTCTTCTTCTGCTCTGGTTGGTCTGACAGGGACCCTCTGCCTCATTGCAGTAGTGACTACTTTGGTCCCTTGAGTAGGGACCCTAGTTCAATGTATTCTGTTGTGGTGGAAGAGCATCAACCGTGACACCTTCTAGAGGAACGGCAACAGGAATGGCCAAGAGTGTAGGATCGGCCACATTCACTGCTACCACCTCTTCTTCTCTTTCTCTTGTTGGAGCAGCGGTGTCCATGGCGTATTCGGTTGATGAAGACAGAGCCAGGTCTGAATCAGATGATTTGTAGATGGATAGAAGATCTATTACGTCTTTATTCTTTTGAAGCCCAGCTGGCTCTGCTTAGGATGCCATGGGCATCTTTCCCTTTCGGAGCGCCTCTGCTTGTTCTGGCGCTGGTTGAGTTTGTGCCCTCTATTGCGAAGAATCTTGCACTGGTTGACTTGGGGCAGAGGTAGTTGGTGTAGAGGCGGCAGCCGTAGGTGTAACACTTGGAGTGGCTGTTGGATACTTCTCCCCATCTTGACGATTTTGAGGACCAGACTGGTCTGGGTCCTCATCATCGTCAAGTCTTCTCCTCTTCGACACCTCGTCACATGGAGAGGAGTTCATTCGTCTTTTTGGCTTCTGCTCATCTACTTGAGGCATGGACTTGAGTTTTTCCTCAAAGATTTTGAGGAGATCTTCGGCTGCATCTCCAACTTGTCGAATCTCGAGGTCCGAGCGGTAGTTAAAGGCAGCTAGAGAGCGTTTGATGGTGTCAGCTGCTTTTATGGCTTTCTTGTTGAATTCTTATGTTAAATCTGCCATCTTCTGTGGAAGTCTGTCACCCAGAGCATTCATTGCGCCCTGAGTGACATAATCTACAGGTACGTTGAGAGGGATGATCGCCTGGGCATCATGAGAAGTGGATGCTTCACCCCTCTGCATAGATGCTATGACCTTTTGCAAGGTCTCTACATTTCACGCCGTCAAATCCTGTAGTGCATCGAGACAAGAAGCATTCATCAAAGATTCAGCTCTCAATACTGCAAAGGATGCTCGTATCTCATCCAGAGCAGATGCAGAAGGTGATGGCTCTACACGGGCCATGTTGAGTTTTAGCTCTTCCAAGGAGTAGAGCAAAGAGGTGGCAAGGGATTGGAACTATTCCCTTGTGACGTATGTTGTTTGTCTAACCTCTGGCTCTACACATGGGCTAGATTGAGTCCCCGTTCCAGGGACACCTTCATTCATGACTTGGTTGATGTTGGTCGGGGAAGGATTTCCAGCAGATCCTCGTGGTTCTCCTTGAGGAGAATCCACTACCGTTGTTCTGTCATGAAGAGTATCCAAGGTAGGTTCAAAGCTAGCCAGAGGACTCTCCATGAGTGGACAAGAAGGTTGGTCGAGAACCTCCATGTCTTGTGCACCTAATCCTTGCTCTGAACAAGGTGGGGAGTCTATACGTGTAGAGGAAACAAATTCCTCTGTGTGGGAAAGTGGCTTGATATGGGGAGACATATCACTTATGCGTTCAAAGGTTGCACCCTTTTGAGAGGGTGTTCTCTGAGGTGTGGCTTCCCTTTGGCTGTCATAACCAGAGGCAGATGCGACCTCTAGTTGGTTTGGCTGGTAAAGGTTCAAGATGTGCACCTCTATTTCAATGACCTCCGTGTCTTGACCACCGGAGTCAGATGATTTGTTTGCACTGGGAGTTGGGCTGTTGAAACGGATGTGCCTATTTACCCTAGGCTGCTCTGGCTCGCCCTGAGGCAGAGCAGCTGCTGCACCTCCTCCCTCTTCTCCTTCTTCTTCTTCCTCCTCCTCACTCTCTTTACTTTCTTCTTCCTCCTCACTCTCTTCTTCTTCTTCCTCACTCTCCTCACTTGAAGTATAAGACCTAGCAGCATCATCGAAGTGCTCTTGGTCAGCCTCTTGGTTAGAACTAGAGGATTGTTCCAAGCCTCGATGAGCTTCTTCCTCTGCTCTAAGTCTGGCCTCTTCCCTTAGGCGAGCAATCTCTGCCTGTCGAGCTCTTTCTGCTTGTTCTTCCTCTTCTTGTACACGAGCAAGGTCAGCCAGTTTAGCTTGCTCTGCTCGAGCCTCCTCTTCCTTTTTCTTTCTTTCCCTCTCCACTCTCTTTTTCTTCGCTTCCTCTCTCTTTCGTTATTTCTCTCTCTTTCTCTAATCTCATCACCTCTTCCTCTACCTGAGGCCTTAAAGTGTCCTCTGTTCTCTCTTTTTCTTCGGCTATTCCTATGCGTGCCGGGGTTCGAGGTACTGGTTCTAGTGCCTCACGTACACGTCTGTATGCTCGCCTTACCTCCCTCGTCTTCATATACGCAAAGAGCTTCTTTGGGATAGGTTGCTCTAACACGTAGCCCTCTTTGTTGATGTTTGGCCTGTAGTGAGTGAGCACGTTCACTTTGTGCGCGGGCCGACGACCCACATCTATGTTGTTGTTGTCAAGAACAGGCCTTAAACGAAGACCTAAGAAGCGGGGAAACAGCAGAGATGGTAATTCCTTTCCTTTGGCCACCTCTTGAGAGTTCTTGGCCACGGCAGCCTTAAACTCTGTGTAGAGTATCAAGGAGTAATCCAGGGACAGATCGAAGACGATGCCGTACAAAATTTGAAGAATGTTCGTAAAGCACATGTCTAAGCTCCCAATCTTCCCAGTCAGTGATCTGTTTACCAATATGAACAGAGTGTTCCACATTGGAGGTAGGTATTGGCGACGGTACTAAGATGGGTACTGGATAGCCTTTTTGTACCCCCAAAATTTTAGAAAGGCAACAATCTCATTCTCAGATGGGAGAGGGGCGTACTCATCAAGTTCTAGGTCTGTTTTTGTAGGGATTTCAAGAACGCGGGAAAACAGGGACCTGGATATACGAACAGTGAAGAACTCCTTTGAAGATGAGACATAAAGGTCTCCAATGATTCCTCTTTGAGAGTCAGTGATGGCGCAAGATTGCCAAAATTTCTGGATGTACTTTTCAGGTACAAGGTCATCGGTGTTTGTCAAAGCAGGGTTCAAAAAGTGGTTTTGAAGGATGTTGATAATTGGGTGGTATTTTTGGTCAAAATTTTCGAGAGAAAGGTGGAGGGCATGGTTATTTGGTTTGATTGGAAGAGGAACCAAGTTTTGACTGGTTTCCTCAACGGTTTTCAGGGTTGTGGTGTGGGTTTGTGAGTTTCCAGATTCTGAAGATGACATTGTTGCAGGTTATTAGTTGAAAAAGAAGGATTTGAAAAAAAAACTAGGGTTTCAAGAATCGGTTCGTGATTCTTAAAATGGGTTGAGAAAAGGATTTATATGACTTACTTGACAAACGAGATGAAGATTCGATCACTGAATGGAGTTCTAGAAACTGGTTTGAGATCTTGAAGAAGAAACAATGGCGGTTGGAGAGTTGAAGACGACGAGTTCTCTTGAAATTCTTTGTAAGCGTAAAAAGAAATTTGGGGGTAAATAAATTGTTTAAATAGAAAAAGAAAAAAGCACTCGAGTGAATGCACCCCAAACATCAGATAAAAACTGAAGCGGTTTTTGGCAAAGCCTGTGGGGGAGTGCCACGTAGACTGCCAGCTGCAAGTGGCGCCTCCCGCGTTTGAAAAATTAAGCTTACAGGCGGCGACGCTTAGTTTAAATGACAGCTATTAAAAATATTAAAAAATAAGAACCGTACGCCTTCTTAATAAAATATTATATTTTAATTTTTTAAAACAAATTTAACAAGTGTATATACTCTGGTTTGTTTAGAATAACAACCATTAGACATAAGCTCTGTATTGGAGTACAAAGTTGCTGTATTGAGATTGTTTGAGATTTTGAAAAAGAACCAGAGTACTACATGAAGGGATAACATACCTTAGGATCTCATACAGAGACTCGTGGTTGGACTATACATCTCCTCTCTGTAGAAAACTTGCTATGTTTAGAGGCAGAGGCTCTGTATAGTACATACAAAGGCTCTATCCTATAAACATAAAAGTTTTGAAGCAGAGGCTCTGTATAGTACATACAGAGGCTTTGTGTGATTTATGATCTAGTGCTCCCCCTTGACTTGAGCTCTGCTTATCTGCACCCTCTTGAACTATGCTTGGATCATATTTGATAAGTATTGCACAAGCATAAGAACCAAGGTGCAGAGGCTCTGTATGTACTATACAGAGGCTCTGTATCACAAGACAACTAGGACTTGAGCAAGAGGCTCTGCATGTACTATGCAGAGGCTATGTCTCATGGATCAATACAATAAACACAACAAAAACAAAAGTATGTACAAGGGATGCAGAGGCTCTGTATAGTACATACAGAGGCTCTGGTTAGTTGGGAAGATTTAGCATACCCAACTTGCTAACCAAAAAGTTAAATCTCTTTTCATCAAGAGCTTTTGTATAAATGTCAGCAAGTTGTAAATTTGTACTAACGAAAAATATTTTAATCGTACCTTTCTCTACATGGTCCTTGATGAAATGGTATCGAACATCGATGTGCTTTGTTTTTGAATGTTGCACAGGATTGGCTGTGATTGCGATAGCACTTTCTGAATCACACAGAATAGGAATCTTCTCAAACTCAACGCCATAGTCTTTCAGTTGAGTTTTCATCCATATCACTTGGTAACAACAACTGGCTGCAGCTACATACTCTGCTTCAGCTGTGGAAGTAGAGACGCAGTTCTGCTTCTTTGAGGTCCAGCTTATGAGCTTGTCTCCTAGTAATTGGCAGCTCCCTGATGTACTCATTCGATCAAGTTTGCATCCTGTAAGATCAGAATCTGCGTACACAATAAGATCAAAACCAGAACGCTTTGGATACCAGAGACCCAAAAATTGAGTTCCTTTTAGGTATCTAAAGATTCTTTTCACAGCTGAAAGGTCAGATTCCTTCGGGTTTGTTTGAAATCGAGCACAGAGACACGTAGCAAACATGATGTCTGGTCTACTAGTTGTGAGGTATAGTAGTGATCCAATCATTCCACGGTAAGTCTTAACATCCATCGGTTTTCTAGATGGATCTGTGTCAAGCTTAGTTCCCGTAGCGATTGGTGTTCTCATTGTGGAAGAGTTGTGGAGTTGCTATTTCTTTAATATTTTAGAGACATACTTAGCTTGGCTAATGAAAATACCGTCCTCCCTCTGTTTTACTTGCAAGCCGAGGAAGAATGTTAATTCTCCCATCATGCTCATTTCCAACTCGCTCTTCATCAAAGCAGAGAACTTATCACAGTGCCTCTGGTTTGTTGAACGAAAAATAATGTCGTCCACATAGATCTATACTAAAAGCATATCACCTTTATACCTCTTAATGAACAAAGTAGTGTCGATTTTACCTTTTTCAAAACCATTTGACAAGAGAAAAGATGAGAGATGTTCATACCAGGCTCGAGGTGCTTGCTTAAGTCCATACAGAGCTTTTTCTAAGAAATAGACATAATTTGGATGTGTGGAGCTTTCAAACCTCGGAGGTTGTTGAACGTAGACTTCCTCCTTTAACTTACCATTCAAGAAGGCCGACTTAACGTCCATTTTATAGACTCGAAAGCCCTTATGAACAGAGAAGGCAAAGAACAAACGTATAGCTTCTAGCCTTGCTACTGGCGCAAAGGTCTTGTCATAGTCTATGCCTTCGTCCTGGAAATAGCCTTTTGCTACGAGCCTAGCTTTATTCCTCACAACGATCCCATCCTCATCCTTCTTGTTCCCGAAAACCCATTTACAGCCAATTGCAATTTTATCCTTTGGTAAAGGTACAATAGTCCATACCTTATTCCTTTTGAATTGTTGGAGCTCTTCTTGCATGGCGTCAACCCAACTCGGCTCTTGTAAGGCTTCATGGACTTTCTTAGGTTCTACCATGCTTAGAAAGTTTACGAATAACCATTCATTAGCCGTGGCAGCCCTTGTCTTTACACCGCTTGAAAGTTCACCAATAATTTGGTGAAGAGGATGATCCTTGGTCCATCTTGTTGCTGGGACAGATACAGAGGTTGGGGACGTTTGATCACATTCCATAGGCATATTTGGCATTGAGCTCATTGATGGCGAAGAAGGTCCTGCTTGCTCCCCCTCGAATGATGGTACAGAGGAGCCAGGTGCAGAACCAGAGGTATTGTGCTCTGGCTCTGTGGAACTGGGCTCTGATGCAAAGCTTGATTGCTCTGGTTGTGGATTCGCATGATTCCCAGAGGAAGCAGAGGTGTGTGAAGGACCAGAGTCAGATGTACTTGTAGTTTGTGGTTCTTCACTTACACGCACAGATTCATCTCTTGGTGCACGTACAGAGATGTCTTCATCGCCATAGAAGTCTTCAAATAAGAGCTTGAGTTCCAATTCCCTTGCTTCATTAGAGAATTGGAAGCCTGTGTGTTAAGCTCGAGTCCAGAGCTGAGGTACTTTGGACGAGACGTTGATGCTTTCCATGATTGTCTTGAGTCGTTGATTGAAGACTCTGTATGCCTTGGCTTTTGTGGAATAACCCTGGAACTTGCCTTCATCGGCCTTCTTATCAAACTTGCCAAGTTGATCTCGGTCATTCAGGATGAAGCATCTGCAACCAAAGACATGCAAAAATTTAACGTTAGGCTTTCTTTGGTTGATTAACTCATAAGACGTCTTCATATACCTCTTCACCATCGTTGCTTTATTTTGAATAAAGCAAGCCGTTGAGATGACTTCAGCCCAAAAACGGGTTGGAAGACCAGAGCTTGCTAGCATGGTTCTTGCTGCTTCGACCAAAGTTCGATTCTTTCTTTCCACGACACCATTTTGTTGTGGTGTCCTTGCTGTAGAGAACTTCTGAGTTATGCCTTCTGTGTCTAAGTACGCATCAATTTTTGTGTTCTTAAACTCTGTTCCATTGTCACTTCTTAGCTTTTGAATTTTGCTTTGTAGAAGTACTTAAATCTTGGTCATCAGCATGATTAGTAGCTCTGGGACATGTGATTTCTGCCTTACAAACTCAATCAAAGTATATCGTGAGTATTCATCAATTAAGACTAGGATATACTTCTTACCAGACAAGCTCTGCACAAAGATTGGACCACAAAGATCTGCATGAAGCATATGCAGAGGTCTGACACAGGACACATCTGTCTTTGTTTTGTGGGATGCTCTTTTGAGCTTTCCCATTTCACATACAGAGTAGAGATGGTCCTTTTCGAACTTTATAGCAGGAAGTCCGTCAACCAGATTATTCTTCACAAGTTTCTCTATATTTTGGAAATTTATATGAGACGGCTTGTGATGCCAGAGCCAAGATTTTTCACACTTGCGACACACGAGACAGAGAGTCTCTAAATTTATCTCTTGGTGAGAAGTTCATGAGATATAGATTTCCCTTTCTTTTCGCTCTTAGCAACTCCTGACCTGATTCTGACATAATGAAGCAAGCTTCCTTTTGGAACTTGACATTGTAGCCAGAATCACATAGTTGACTTATGCTCAGAAGATTATGTTTAAGCCCAGAGACATAAGCAACCTTAGAGACAGAAACCTTACCTTGTAGAAGATCTCCATATCCCTTTATTTCTTCTTGAATCTTATCCCCAAAAGTTACTTTTCGTCCAATCTTCTCTCTGTATGAGGGGAGCAACTTCTTATTGCCGGTCATGTGTCTCGAGTATCCGGAGTTGTGATACCAAATGTCCACATGCGGCTTCTACTAAACAAATTATAGGGATTTAGGTACCCATTTCATAATGGCTCCTCGATGATTAGGGACATAGATAGCATTTTAGGCTTAGGGAGAGGCTTCGTCTCATCACCTAAGTTACCAGACTTGGCTTTAGGAGCCTTCTTTCTCTTCTGGGTCTTCTTGGATTTCATCCTTGATGACCCAGAGAGAAGACAGTTAGGGTTAGAGAAATGTTGCTTTAACTTACGCAGCAGAGAGAAACATTCACAATTATGAACACATTTTGAATGACAAAATGATTTATTAAATTTGAAGAACATATTATTACAATCATTCCTAGCATTGGTAGTTCTCACAAACTTCCTATCTAGATCTGATTGTTTTGACAATGAATGAGTCTTCTTTGATTTCTTCTTTCCTACTCCTTTGGCCTTCAGAGGCCTCTCTGAAATAGAGGAATTAACATTAAAGCATGCAGCGGATTTTCCCTTCTGTTCCGGAGTGAACTTAATTGGCTTAGATTTAGAAATTGAGCCCTTCGATGTAGAAGAAACAGACTTTGTACTCTCTACCCTATATTCAAACTTGGGAGCGGATTTAGCACTTGTTGCCATGCTTACACTGCCAGAACCTAGGAGAATCTTTTTCTCAATAGGGGGTTTTGCAACCTCTGGTTCTTTGGCTACAACTTCTATCTTAACTTGCTCCTTAGACAAGTCCACCTCTGACTCAGAGTTAGAGTCAAGAAAATCCTTATGTGAATATCGAAATACAAAGGTATCATTAAGAACTTGAGATTCTTGTATGCATGAGCTAGAAGCTTCGTCCGTCTTTTGTTTTGTGGGACTTTCAAAAGTTTCCGAGGAGTTACACCTAGAAGAATCTGCATGACCTTTAGGAGGATAACTCAAGGCCTCTAGCAAGTCTTGCTCGAAAACTTTTCCTATCGTTTCAGTGAAGTCATCCAGTAATTTTGGATCCAGAGTTTTAAGAAAATTTCCTGTGGATGAACTCTTGATTTCATCTGGTTCAGGTTTGATAACCTCACACTCAGTCTTAAGATGTTCGAGATTTGTAGAGCCAAAACAAAAAATCTCGTTTGTATTCTGTATGCATTTTAAATCAACTTGAGGCACACATTTTGAGGAGTAAGAGATAATTTTGAATTTCAACCTTTGAGTTCTGGCTCCACTTTGAAGCCTACATCTTTTGAACGGTGAAGCTGTATACAAAATAGGAAATTTTGGTTTTTGTTTTTCGCCCAACCTAAACACGGATTCAAGAGTAGTTTTTTTCTTCCAGGTGAGGTCTAGGTCTGTATAACCTATCCCTGCTCTATCCTGTTGAGAATTTACTTTTTCATACATCTGCTGAGCATCTTGATATTTCTTGATCAATATCTCTTTTCTTTGTAAGCTCAGGTGTAGGAACTCCCTTTCCTTTTGAAAATAGTCTTTAAGGGCCTCAGAGTTTAATCTGTCTCGTTCTTTTTCTATAAGCTCTTTTTCTTTCTTCTGTATAGCCGTTTTTAATTCTAAGCACTCTGATTTAAGACTAGATTCAGTGGATTGTTTTGTTTGTAGAAGTTTTTCATTTTCCACTGATAACTCTTGTTTCTCTACAGTAAGCAGCTCGGTCTCACGTTCAAAAAATAATTTCTCTTTTTCCAAAGATTTTCTTTTGGATTTTTCGACAGAGAGCTTTTGCTGTAGATTGACAAAATCATTTGTCAAAGCAAAGATACTTTTTTCTAGGTCAGAATGAGAATAGCCAGAGATGGAACATACCTGGGAATCGGAGTCAGATCCAAACTCTTCTTTGTCATTCTCGACAGCCATCCCACAGAAATTGGCTTGATCTTCTTCTTAAGACAAGGAGTCAGAGACCCAGTTCTTCTGTTCTTCCATGAGGCTCCTTTGTGATCGATTGTACTTGTACTTGTTTTTATAGTACAGTTCGTCTTTCACCAAAGGGCCTCTACACTCTTTGGAGTAGTGCCCCATCTTGCCGCATCTGAAACATCGAACACCTTGCTTCTTCTGGTCCGATGGCTCTTCCTCCTTATTTAAAACAGAGGGAGGGTTCCTTCCTTCGAAAGTTCTGCCTCTACTTCGATCGCTCTGTCTTCCTCGCTTCTCGAAGACCTTCTTCCCAAACTTTCTTTGGAATTCCTTGGTGATTATGGCCAAGGATTGTGCAAAGGCACTTATATCATCATCTTCAGAGCTAGAAGCTCTGTCATCTTCATCACTCTCCATGATGGGAGCCTTCTTTCCCTTCCTCCTTTCTTCTTTGGATCTTCGCTCTCTGTGTGGCTCGCTTGATCCTGTCCCTTTTGAATCAGAGACAAGAGCCAGAGGTCCACCCAGAGCGACCTTGGCTTTCTGCACCTCTTGTTCTTGAGCTTGTAGAGTCCCGTAAACGTCGTGCAACGTCCATTGCTCCAGGTCTTGATTCACCTGGAGAGACATCGTCAGGTTTCCCCATTCTGCATTCAATCTCTTCAAGAAGAGCATGTTGTTCTCCTCTTGAGTTCTGATCACGTCACACTTGCGGCATTTATTGATCAAAGTGTTGAACCTGTGATAAGTCTGTTCTAAAGACTCATCGTGAAGTGCCTGAAAGTTGTTGTACTCATTCAAGCATTGAGCACGATGATTCTTCTTCATCATTATACCTCCTTCCAACTGGTTTGCCAGTTGATCCCACAAATCCTTGGCAGAGTCGCACGCATGAAGAGATTGAAAAATCTCATTGGGAAGTGCCAATATCAAAAGCCTTTTGGCTTTCTGATCCACTTCCACTCTACATTTGTCTTCATCGTTCCAATCACAATAAATTTTGGGTACTTGCCTGACAGGTACCTCAACCGTATCACCAGCAGCAGGAATACGAGGGATGATAGTGGTAGGGACATATGGGCCATTTAAAATTGACTTGTAAAGTTTGAGGTCTAGACCCTCATAAAAGTTTATCATCTGAATCTTCCATTGGGGATATTCTTCCCTAATGAGAGTCGGAGGTTTAGTCAGAGAACCGACACAATTCATGGAGTTCCATGATTGAGACGACATTTTAGATTAAAATTTTTGAGAAGAAGATTTGACGAGAAAGATGATCCACAGAAAAATGATTTCCAGATTACGTAAAAGCAAACGTTTTAAAACGGAGAAAAATAGGAGTGAAAATCCTTTTAAAACGAATAATCAAAAAGAATTAAGAGTAGAATCCAGTAGGATATTGATCGACTAATCAATGAATTTGATTAGTTGGCTCTGATACCAATTGTTGGAACCCAGATACTCTTAATCTGTTGAAAACACATTTTAAATAATAAGAATGAACAACCTACAGTGTATCAAGAATGATTAAACAAAATACTCAAAGTGAAAGTAAGAACAATGAGAATACTTGAATATGTCGAATGCTTTTATTGATGAACAAAAATCGTAATCTCACAATAATTTTGGTATAGTATAAGTCAGCTCTCTCAGGTAATCTGAACCTGAGGAGGAAGCCTCCTTATATACGCTAATGTCTAACAACTATGCTATGAAATAGGCTTGAAACTCTAAGCTGACTACTTTGCATCCTTATCTTTGCCTTCCCTTGAAAAGCGGAGCAGACTTGGTCAAGCAGTCTCAAATCTGTTAGACGCTTGTGAGAATGTCTGGACTTGCATGCGCGTTCCATGGAGAAAGTAACCAGAAGCTCTGCATGTACTATGTAGAGGTTCTGCATATGCAGAAGCTCTGCATGTAATATGCAGAGGCTCTGGGTCTTGGAGTTGTAACTTTGTGTCAAGCGCTTATGCTTTTTGGCACACAAGGCTTGATCGGCCACGGGGATAGAGCGCGGGCTCTGTATGAATGGAACCTTCACTCTTGAGTAAGAGCTCTAGTTCTTGATCTTCTACATAAGAGCTCTTAGTCCTGACCGCTTCAATAAACTAAGTCCTATTGACTAGAGTAAGAGACTTCTTACTTACACTTTCATAGGTTGGGGTCTAACAGACCCGGTGAACTGGAAGTTTTGAAACAAAACAAAGGCAGACTATTTTTTGATTACTTTGACTGAATTTCTTTTAAACCGCATAACAAGGGTTGATCGATTTAAAGCCTCATCACAGACTTGTTTGATTTCATCCTTAATCGCACACATCCTTGTCTGTATTCTTGGAAGAGTGTGAGTTGTTTGTGAGTTTTTGTGTTTATCAGTAACAGATTAATCGGATTTGATGTAAATCGCTCTCAGAGTTCAAGGTCTTAAGTCATTTTAACCGGATTTCAACTGTAAATCGGACAGCCTTACTCAGATTCCTTCGTCGCTCAAACCTTAGCCAAGATCATGTCTTATTCGGACACACTTTCACCCGGACTTGACCTTCTTCATGTAACAGCCTTGACCGATTTAACCTTTCCTCGGTAATCCTTTCACACGATTTAAGTCTGTCTCAATTCATCTTTGTCCGTATTCAAACTAACTCGAACATTGCCTTGTTGGTCCCTTGAGGGTCTACAAGATATGTATAACAATTTGTAGAAGGGGGTGGACGAATACAAACACAGTATTTTCAAATTTAAAATGTATATTGATAAAAGAAGATCAATACAAATTTTACAAGACTGTTTGCGGAAAAATAAGGTAAGAAAACCTATCTAACAATCTTTGGTTACACACAGAATCTTAACAAATAAGAAAAGAAATGTTGTAAAGAAAGGTTCTTTTACTTAAGCTCTAGAATGCTCAAAGAAAGAATTAGGTTAAGAGAGTGAGTTGCGCGCACTCTGCATGGAGAAGAGACACTTCTATTTATACTCAATGCATTAAATGTTCATTTAATGCAATATGGTAGGGTTAGAGTGTGTGTCAAGCCTTAAGAGGAAGGCTTGTCCTTTGCTACAGTAAATAGTACAAAAAGCCTATTCATGAGCAGACATCCTTACCTAAAGTTGGTGGGCAATAGAGTCGACTAGTCGGCTCCGCACCGTACTAACATTTAGAAAGGGTATGGGTTTGTCCTTTGTGTGCATAAGGACAAGACAACAACAATCGTGCTTGGCAAGCTTCCTTTGATCGCTGAATTCTGGAATGACCTGGAAGTCTCTTCAATATTCGCTGAGGCTTGAGTAGTCTTCACACATATGTAAACAGGCTTGTAATCACTGAGTACCGCTTCAGATCACGTATTTGCCAGTCTCTAATCTTCAGTTTCAGTCTTCGACATTAGCTGAAGGTTCTATGGTGTGAGTGTTGTCTTCTTAAAATATCGTTGTCGCTGATTGAATTACAATACAAGTTCTTCAGCGATCACTGAACAGACTCAGTGAGGATCGCTGGAACTGAAAAGACAGAAACATAAAATACTTCGTATAAGTGAAAAGGGATTATCATCAAATCACTGAGAGAGAGGATCAACAATATCCCCTTATTTGATGATAACAAGACAACATAAAGAAAATTGTCTTATCAAATAATAGTAAAGAAAAGTTACATATAAAGTACATGTCCCTTTTACTATTTTGGGATCTTTTTTAGTGAGTCAGTCTTTGCTTGAAAAATTTTCTTATGTCATATCTAAGAGAAAATTACAAGTATGGAAACTGAAACTGAAAGCTTATTCACTAACTTATAGATTGTCAGTGAATGTTAAAAGTAACACTGGAACTCATAGACTTGTGTCCCTATTACTTTTTTCATGGATCTTTTTCAGTGAAGTACAAGAAATACTCATTTTATTATCATTGGTAATATTACAAGTAGTTCAGTACATGTCTAATACTTACAGACTAGAAGATTAATCACTGAAAGTAGACATAGTAAAATAGATTTACAAGGAAAAGTGAACAGTATTACAAAGAGAAACTAATCTAGAACACTTAGATCTATGTAACTGGGTACATCTTCACCAAGGATTCTTCGACGTAGGCATTCCCTTCGTATCTTCATATCCACGTCTTTTCCAGGCATGCTATCATCTATCCAGAGCAAGAGGTAAACCAGATGACCCATTGGACATAGATGTAGCTCTGACATTCTCTGAAATCTGACTTCACCTTCATAGTCAAGAATATAACTCCTAACTCAGGTTTGAAATGCACAGCGTTGGGTGTATAGGGACCCTTATCTGGCAAGTCAAGATTCAGCATAGAAATGTATATACTCTCATGACCCTTCAGGATTTCATCTAAGGAGAACCTTGTTTCATGTTCGTTCCTTAGGAATGGTCCATCATTAGGATTAGAGAGCTTTTGTTTCTTCTTCCCACCTTTCTTCAGAGAAGGCCTGTCAGGGACTGCGACATACCTGGACATCCGTTTGATGAGATCGCTGATGGTGTCCTCGATAATCACCTTATGTCTTGACTTGGATCGCTGAATGGCTTGCCTGATCTCCATCCTTTCACTGTATCCATATCGGCCAAGGTAGAAAGGGTACTCGGTGATGGCATCGAGATTGTCCCTGGTGATGAGCATTGAGACTAGTGTTCCATCATCTTTTAAACATTCGCTGATGCTGACGCTGATGATCGGGTGGGGACTGACTATCTTCTTCAGTTTTGCTTTGCTCCATCGTTTGTCTTTTTCCACCAGCTTCAGGTTCTTCTCATGCTCAACTTCTGCAATGAAAAGAAGTTTAGCCTGGGCTTGAACAGCGTTCACCTTCATCTTCGACTTTCTCTTGGGGAGAATCTTCTCAGCTAGTGACTTGGCCAGCTCTTCTTCAACCCTTAATGCCTCGAGTCTTTCAGCTTCTGAAAGAAAGTCAAACTCACCACCACTAGAGGTACGAAGAGGGATTTTTACTCTAGTCTGATCGAGTGACTCCTTTAGCTGAGCCATCTGCTGGTCGGTGGGAGCACTGGAGACAGGGTTTTTAGGGGCCCACTCTAGTTGATCGTAGGTTGTTCATGGAATTTGAAGTTGATACAGAGAAGTGACTACTACCTGAGAGGTAGAGTCTTCAAACAAGGGTTGAGGGATATTGAAAAGTACCTTCAGATTCCCTTCTTCAGCGACTACTTTGCCTTTCGACTGGTGGTCCTAGTTCTTTAATGGAGTAGACTCTCCTTCCCTTTCCACCCCCTGGGATGCAGAATCTCTGAGGGTGACTCCCTTGGTGGTGGTTGTTGGCTTTTGATACTTGATGGTAAAGTCATCTTCATCATCATCGTCATCTAGGTCACTTCCGAGACCTGGGATAGCAGGTTCGTCATATTCAACATCTTTGTCTTCATCATCATCACCAGCAGCAGTGGTGATGGGAAGAGCATCATCCTTTGGGATGGCATCGACTGCCTCAGCTGAAATAGCTTCGGTGGTCGGGATTACAAGAGCAACAACAGCTTCAGCTCTAGGAGCTTCAGCTTCAGCTGCAAAGAATGCTAGAGCAGCAGCAGGAGTAGGATCAGCAGCAGCATCAGATGGTCCAGCAGCGTTGGACCTCATCTCCCCCTCTCTAGCTAAGACTTGAGAGTATAAGCCAGAGAGTTCGTCCATGCGTTGATGCTGGAGAACCATCTTTTCTTCTAGCCTTGACAGAGCAGAGGCTAGAGTTGTTGTTGCCTCACGCGTCTCATAGAGCTGAGCACAATCATCAGCAGAGAAAGAAGGCGGGATTACTGGAGCTGGTTGACGGACAACATCCAGGATCTGCTGAAGAAGACCCGTCTGCTGAAGGGAGAGAGCCTGAGCATCATTAGCCTTGCTGGAGAGAACAACAATGGCTTTAGTGTTGGCTCGAACAGCATCTTGGAGAGTCAAGAGGTGACTCTGAACTTCTTGAACGTCTGCTCGGAGGGCTGAGAGGTCCGCTTGAAGGTCAGCCTTGCGGGGCATCTCTCGGTGAACTTCAGTCATCCTGCAGAAAACTGAATCAACGGCTGGGAGAAGGAGTTTGACATCAGATGCCATGTCATAGTCATCATCAATCTCTTCATCCCCTCCGTTTGCTTCCTTCTCTTCTTTTTTCTCCTCTTCTTCAGCAATCGGCTGATGCATAGAGGAAGGACCTGCAATAGAGGAAGGGTGAGCAACAAGAGGCTCAAGGTTAGCAGAAATGAAGGGTTAGGAGGATGGAATACCTGAGGGGCCATCAATGACATCGAAAGGATTGTCACTGGCATAAGCAAAGATGTCCTCGAAAGGATGGACATCTATATGCTGAGGAGCATCGAGAGGAGCAACCTCAGGTCCAGTGGTGTGCGTTTCAGTATCAGGGAGGACAATCGCTGATACATCATCAACACATGTAAAGACCAAAGAAGGAGGAGAAGAGAAAATGGTTGAGAAGAGACGTGGGTGTTCAGCGGTGGCGGCGTTGATATTCACACCTTCAGTGATTTGGGTCACTGAGGCGGTTGGGGTAGGTGCCACAGATACGACAGTGATGGGAGGAATCACTGAAGAGCTAGGAGGGTTAGCTAAAAGTGCCTCGGGGTTAAGGCTAGTTTCAATAGCTGAAACCTGTCGAGAGGTTTTAGCCAGAGACGTGGCTATCCCCTTTTTGGCCTCCTTGGCTCTCTGAGGAGAACCAAGAGTTGGTTGAGAAGATCATTTGGAGGAGGTTTTGGTGGCTGGGCTAGACTCGGGGGGGTTTACCCTTGTCCTGGCCACCTGAGGAGAGGAGGTAGTGAAGGACATTATAAAAGAGAGTGCCACATCACTGTCCCTTAGCTTATAATCCAGAATCCTGTATCCAGGCTTGGAAACCTGGAGGTTACCTTCCGTGGAGTATTTATCTCCAGAGATCTTCGCAAAGACCATCGAAAGAAACCTGGTGTAAGGCACCACCTTTTCCTGCTGGCGCTTGTTTAGCTTTTGCACCAGGTCATCAAAAATGACCGCAACATAATTTATATTGCGACGCTGAATCGCAGAAACGCCTATTGTCAAGGCGATCCTAGAGGCCTGGTCCTGGCCTCCAGTCTTTCCACCCATTGACTGGATGAAGTGAGAGAACAGGTACTGCCAGATAGCTGACATCCTGTTCTTCTCAATCTTCGATAAGGACTTCATGGGAGCATTTGAGTCCTTTTTCATTGGCCATTGATAGACAATGGCATCGAGACACTCGATGATCTCGGCCATTGTAGGTTCGCTGTCGTAGGGGACTTTGGGAAGGCGAAGAGTCGTCTTGAAGGTGTTCACGCCAAACATCACTTTCATGCAGTTGAAGGTGAAGTTGACCTGTTCAACTTGTCAGCGATGCTTGACCTCGACGTCCATGACCTCAGTAGTGAACCAAAACTACTGGAGAAGTTCCTTAACCATGATGGGTTCATGGTTGAGAGCGAAACCGAGTGACGACTGTTTAAGAAAGTCAGCCGCCTCTTGGTAGTCTGCCTTGGACGAGGGAATATCCAACAAGGCAATGTGTTGTTGGCTTCGAAGGATACCTCATCGAGAGAGAAACTAACGTTCTCGAAAGTCATCTGTTTTTAATAAGAACTAGTTGTGTACCCGCGCAATGCGGCGGGAATCGAATATATAAATGATTTTGAAGCTTTGGCTCTTTAAAATAAGAGTTATTGTTCCAAATTGAAGTTGATCAATGAAAAACAAATAAAATTATTGGTCTGCTACTTTGATCTGCCATTTCCGATAGGGCACAATTCCTTCAACGGTAGAAGAATTGCTACTTTGATCTGCCATTTCCAAAGACGATCATTTCATCTTCTTCTCTAGTTGAGGTTTCATTTCCAAATGGGATGACCTAAGGCTTCTTGATGCATCATCATATTAAAGCTTTGAACCTTGTATTTTTTACACCTTAGATTTGAAGGCCGAAAGAACGAACATGCCTGAAAAAGTTTAAGAAGTGCTAGATGATGCAAAAGTTGAAATCAAAAAGCTCATATCAGAATATTATGTGAAAGTCAATCTTTGTGACAACTTGAAGAGACCATATGGTGAAACAATGGTTGCAAACTTGAATTCATGTGAAAGCTATCTCTCCCAATTTGAAAAAGTGGTTGCAGACCTGAATTCTTGCAGACAAACACAAGTTAGAAAGTAAAGAGGCCCGTTTCAAAGAGATCACAACAATACTAAATGATTATTATAACTCTATGATTTTACAATTAACAATAGAGAAAGAAGAAAGCCTAAAGGCTGTAATTTCTTAATTACATACTCCAAATTACAGTTAAAACCCAACTTTAAAAAATAATTATTTTGTTGCATAATAACTTAGAGGTCGTTTACTAAACACTTAACCGGTATGCGCTATCCGGATAAATATGAGAAGGGCTAAAAATCTTACCTGACAAGTGCTTTAAAATAGATCACAACAAAGCTAAACGATTATAACTCTATAGTTTTATAATTAATAATAGAGAAAGAAAAAGCCTAAAGGTAGTAATTTCTTAATTACATACTCCAAATTAAAGCTAAAAATCAACTTTAGAAGACAATTATGTTGTTGCATAATAGCTTAGAGCCATTTACTAAACACTTAACCGGTAATGTGCTATCCGGATAAATATTATAAGGGCCAATAATCTTATCCAATAAATGCAAAATTTTACCGGGTATGTCCATCAAGACAATAACCAACCAGTGGAACAAAACCATACAAACATAAGTTTGTGATGCCAAAGAAGCACCCACAAACATACATCAATTTTCCAGCACATCAAAACAATAATCTTTTGAACACATCAAAACTTTCATTTTAGCTATTAATCAGAATATTTAAAACAACCCTTTAATGACCGTAACATTGTCAAAATTACATTTTGGACCACAAAAGCATTATATTTAATCAAAAGAAAAGAGTCAAACAAAAAGGCAATATCAAACACACCTTATGAAAATCAGGATGAGAAACCAAAGGAGCACCCACTTATGAACTCGTCGCCAACCCTACTTGCACATGTTTATCATGTTTGAAACTTATGTCTATTGGCCTCATAGTTTTTCAAGGACTCCACACAATCTTTGCTTTTAAGACCATATAGTTGTTATGGATATGTTTATCCTCAACCAATTAAAATTGCTTTGAGTTGGCTATGGTGTTTTGATATTCTCCAGGATTTTTTTGTCAAAACTGTATTCAGGAGCATTATCTCTACCAAGCATCAAATTAAGCAAAAAGAATGCATGTTAAATGTACAAGTAGTTCTAACTTACATTTTCCTACCTTGGTCCGGGAGAGTAACCCGAAAATAAACAATGCAAATATCATATGCCGAGAACGCATCAGGTTGTATAAAGGACTTCTCCAATATGAACTGGCCCCTACCATTTTGTGGGAAATGCGTTGGAAAATAGAATTCTTTTGAACCGGGAGGCGGTTTACTTAATGTGTTTACAAGGTCATTATTGCTCCTGACATAATAGAAAACACATAAAAGTAGTCAGACAAAAAGTAAATGCTCTAATTCTCAAAGTAGATATTGCAGACAAATGTAAATTAAGGGGACGTTTACCAAACACTTGCTAAGGTAAGCGCTTACCATGTTACATTACCTTACCACATGAATGTGGCAAGTACCAAAAATCTTACCCGGTAAGAGCGAGACAAGGAACAAGAGTCTTACCCGGTAAGTGAAGACGACAACTCTTACCATGGTAAGAGCTTATCAGGTAAATTAATGCATATGGTGTTGTTTTGGTGGACTAAAATCTTACCTTATAAGTAAGTAATATTGTTCAATTTAGACGGTAAGCACTTATTAAGTAAGTTTTTGGTAAACGGCCTTTAAGAATTAAAATGCTTGAAATGTCTGGTATAATACATGCAGAATCCTGGAAAAATCATTTACCTGTATTTAAGTCCTAGAGCAGAAGAGCATTCAATGATACTTGAAAAGTAAAAGGTCAATAAAATAATTTCTTGTTTTGATATGTAATCACCAAAAGTATCTAAGAGTACATTTGTCTCTAATAAATAAAATTCATTTGCCATATATGATATATGAAAATTTTGACCTATTATATGCAGAACTTGATAGAAAATCATTTTAACACCAAAATTTAATTACATAATATCAATGATTATGAGAAGAACATTTGTTGTTGCACCCCAATAAACATCTTAAAAACACTAAAAGCAGGATTTAAATTTGGTTAAAGTATTGATAAAACCAAATGGCTTGGTTAATTTGGAAGAAAACATAAAAGCCAAAAAAGAAACATAACAAAAAAGCAAGAAAGAAAAATGCTAGTAATTGTAAACATAAATCTTACTAAATATCATGAATAAATAATAATGCACTACTAAATAGCTTGTTACCATGACTTTTTATTTTGTCAACAAGGTGCTTTGCATGTATTTCAACCATTGGAGCCAAGTGTATGTATTTGTTATGGCATATTGGNAGCTTGTTACCATGACTTTTTATTTTGTCAACAAGGTGCTTTGCATGTATTTCAACCATTGGAGCCAAGTGTATGTATTTGTTATGGCATATTGGAAATGAAAAATGTGCAGCAGTTGCAATCATTGGTTACACAACATTAAATGGTCTTAATGGCATCAATGGAAATGGATGAGCGCATGCAAGCCTTCAAGTTAGGCATGGATCGCATTCATTAGATATGGTCACTGTTAACACAGGTGATGTACACACAAACTAAAATATGACATCTAGTGGAATGTCCTTGGGTCTCCCAACTTGAATCTTTGAAGATCCTAGAAGCACAATAGATAAGATTGACATGAAATTTGGAAACAAGATATTGGAAATAAAAGAATAATCAAATAAATAAGTTTATATGATGATCAACCAAACAAACTGCTAGAGCAAAATGAACATTTGTAATCATTTTTGGCAAACCAGAAAATAGTTCATGTGAACTACCACAACATAAAAATCTCCATAAAACAGATCCAACTTTGTGTTTAGAAGACTGAGAAAGAATAAATTATGCATAAGCACATGTTTACTCCTGTTCCAGTAAGGTGAAGACTTGTTACCTCTGGTGGTGCAGCAGAAAGCATGTAGAAGCAATGACAATTCCTTTCAAGATGTGATAGTTAACAAACACAAGATCTTTCCAATAAGTACATTCTAATAGCAGCCCCTGAAATCCTTCCCTTCTGATCAAACTGAATCTTCACAAACTTGCCAAAGCAACTGAAATGGTTGGCAATAGACAAGCATTACTGGAAATGATTAATGTAGAACAGATGCAAGACTGTCCAGGGAATTGCAAATGGAAGTTCACCTCACTTTGAGTTATTATTTCTCACAGTTTTCGCATTACCAAAAGCTTCCAAGACAGGATTGGACTACAACATATAAGGCATATGAACAGTTTAAGTGGTCTCAATAAGATTAAATGTGTCATCAAAGACATCAAATAAACACCCCCTAAGTGTTAAACACTCTCCCGATACGGCATATATAAATTTCAAATTATTGTAGTTAGTTTCTCATTGCAAACCACAATAGTAAAGCTTATATATCTCGGATTAGCTACAAACTTATGCACATTTATTGTGGAACCATAGTAAAGCTCATACACATAAACTGATTTTTGAGGAAGAGTGTTTACTTGCAAATGAAAAAACCATATGTATAACCACCAAACAACCCTGTTTTGTTGTTATTTTCTACATAAGTAAAGGGATGTATAACAACCAAACAGCCCTGTTTGAGAAAGAGTGTTTACTTACATTAAGCACCTAACTAACTTGAGGACGACTTTGACAGTTATATATCTCTGTTATGTTTTCCTGTAAGAAACCTGAAAATTATACATCTATGAAGTGATATGGATTCAAAGTATCCAAACAATAACAAACATTTAAAAAGTTCACTGCCAAAGGTTGCGATCATAAACATCCAAGGAAAATTTTGAAAAAACAACTTGCAATTGAGATTAGAAAGTTGAAAAGTAAAACCCATGGTGTCTAGAAAACTAAAAATGCAATGGGTTAAAACCATTTTGGGGAGAATCATCTTTTGCAGCAGAATGAGCCAAATTACAACCGATAAACCCTAAACCACAAAAGTGAAATCAAGCCCTAACCCACAAGAAAACTCAAAGAACAACATATAAAGAAATACAACTGATAAAACCCTACAACACATAAAAAATTACCTCGATTGAAATAGTGATGGAACTTGGAAGGAGCAATGAATCGGTTGAGGAGTGATATCAATAAGAACCCAAACCTATTTCTAATCATATTTGAATTCACCGTGTGCTTGAATCGCCATTTTGTTGCTTTTGGGAAGGAAACCATCATAGGGTGCTGCGTATAGGAGTGATAATTTGTGTCTTGGGAAGATAATCTTATCTGGGAGTTAGATATAGCATCGCTAAGTTGTACATTGTACATAAGCTTATTGTAATTAAGAGATTTTAAATAATGTGTTTTAAAAAGCAGTGAAAGAAGTCAATAAGGTAGTATAGATAAGGGTATTTTTGTCATTTATAAATTTAAGACTTTAAGACTTTTATAGAATTTGCTTTATAAGGTAGTATAAATAAGATAAAACAGATTGTTAGAAAAACCAAGATTTGTTTTGGAGAAGAATATAAGTAAGTTTTTGAATCTATAAAAACTTCTTTTGAAAAATTCTTAAAGAAGGATTAGGGTTTTTCAAGTAGAATGTGTTTACAGAAATATGATTATAACCAAGTAAGAGTTGGTTAAATCATCGTTGTTTAATATTTTAAGAGAACAAGTTTCTTAAAAAGATTAAACATATTTCTTAGAAGAAGATTTAAGAGAAGAGATATTGACCTTAAGGGTTTAGAGAATAAGGTCGAGAAGTTCTTGAGGATTTGAGAGAGATTTCTTGCTTTAGAAATTTGCAGAGTTTCGTCTTAAAATTTTGTAAGCGTAAAGAGAAAAGAGGAGAAAAAGTTTCATATTTATAGGTAGGAGGAGAGAGAAAAGACGACGGTTGGGAAAAGGGGACATGATGAAAAATGGCACGTTCTCATCTATGATTGGATGGCATTATATGAGGTAGCGTATGACAGTACCTTTTTACGCGTCTCAAAGCGTTACGCATAGTAAATAGAGAATGTCGTCATTAAGACGGTTCATCAACTATTTTCTTTTTAAAACGAAGAGTTTTTAAGAAAACGAAGAGTCATACAGTGTTTAACTAAACACTGAAAAGACTGTTTAAAACATTTTTGTTACTGAAGGAGAAAGGCTTCAGTGAAGGTTTTAAGACATCAGTGTCACTGATTAGAGAATCACTGAATCTGACATTTAAAAATATTTTAATCACTGATTAAAAAGATTCAGTGATCATTTTTTATTTTTAATAGAATAAGTATAAAGATATACTTAGAGATATGGTCAGTGATAAGAGAATCACTGAAACCAACTTTTAAAACTTTGTAGTCACTGAAGAAGAAAAGCTCTAGTGAAGGTTTTAAGTCGAAGAAAAGAGAAGAGTAGTCATACCTTAGAGAGAATAGATATATTTACTCAAAAGCTCAGTGTTAGAGATAGAGCACTGAATCATTTCACTTACTGAGTGATGTTAAATAGCTGAAGATTAGTCTTCAGTATTTAGCATCCCTAGTTCGCTAATCAAGATGTCAAATCTTGTATGATCAAGAGGCTTGGTGAAAAGGTCAGCGAGCTGGTACTCAGTTGGAACAAAGTGAAGTTCAATATCACCATTCACAACATGATCTCTGATAAAAGAATTTGGGCACAACAACTACCAGCGGCTACGTATTCAGCTTCAGCTGTTGATGTGGACATTGAGTTTTGTTTTTTGCTTGTCCAGCTCACCAACTTTCCACCTAGAAGTTGACAGCCTCCAGTGGTGCTTTTCCTAGCAATTTTGCAACTTGTAAAATCACTATCCGAATAATCCATTAGGTCAAAACCTGAACCTTTAGGGTACCAGAGACCCATGTTAGGAGTTCCCTTAAGATATCTGAAGATGCGTTTGATAGCAATCAGATGGGATTCCTTTGGTTCAGCTTGATATCTTGCACATAAGCATGTAGAGTACATGATACCGGGTCGACTAGCTGTTAGATACAGTAGGGAGCCGATCATTCCTCTATAAACAGTAACATTTACAGGCATTCCATTTGGATCCTTGTTGAGAGAGAGTGGATGAGCCATTGGAGTCTTCATAGATGAATTGTTGGATAGATCAAACTTCTTCAGCATGTCATGAACATACTTACTTTGATTGATAAAGATACCTTTATCTGATTGTTTGATCTGGAGACCTAAAAAGAAGGTTAGTTCTCCCATCATGCTCATCTGATATTCTTTCTTCATGCGATCAGCAAACCGAAAACACAAAGAGGGATTAGTGGAACCAAATATAATATCCTTGATATAAATTTGGACTAGAATGATGTGACCCTTAACTTTCCTAAGAAATAAGGTCTAGTCAATATTTCCACAAACAAATTTCTCAGAGATGAGAAATGAGGAAAGGGTATCATACCAGGCACGAGGAGCTTGTTTTAACCCATAAAGAGCTTTATCCAACCTGTAGACATGGTTTGGATACTTAGGGTCAAGAAACCCTGGAGGTTGTTCAACATAAACTTCCTCTTGAAGTTTCCCATTTAGGAAAGCGCTCTTTACTTCCATTTGGTAGACTTTAAAGTCTCTATGGGCAGCAAAGGCTAGAAAGATTCAAATTGCTTCGAGTCTAGCCACTAGTGCGAAGGTTTCATCATAATCGATCCCTTCTTCTTGTCTATAACCCTGAGCAATAAGTCGAGCCTTATTACGGGTTAGCACACCATCTTCATCCAACTTATTGCAATAAACCTATTTGGTACCTATCACTGATTTGTCAGATGGACGTGGGACAAGGTACCAGACTTTGTTCCAATCAAACTCAATGAGCTCCTCTTGCATGGAAAGGACCCAACTAGGGTTAGAGACAGCATCATTGATTTTTTTGGGTTCAACTAAAGAAAGAAAGTTGACAAAGAAACAGATATTACCTAGACCTCGACGAGTCTTGATACCTGCATCTGGATCACCAAGAATTTGATGAATTGGATGGTCTTTTGTCCATCGCTGAGCCGGTAGAGGAATTTCATCTGAGTAGGTAAGTTCAGGAACAGAAGATGAGGCTTCAGCTGCAGTATCTTTAGCAATAGGATCTATTGCCAAAAGAGCATCAGATTCAACGACTGAAATAGGTTCAGATACTGAAGGCATTTCATTCACTGATTGATCAGTGTTTGAAGTAGAAGGAAGAATACAGTATATGGGCATGACAGCGATCTCTGAAGAAGATGCGTTGGAGTGACTAGCTGTAACTGGAATGATAAATGGATCATCTTCAGCTTCAGGGGATAAAGTGTTGAGAGGAGCACTGTAGGAAGCTTCAGGTTGTCCTTAGTGAGAGAACATCCAGTTTTCTAATTCATCCTCATCATTTAAGATGGGTCTTGAATTAGCTGATTGAGATTCATCAAAGGTGACATGAATAGATTCTTCTATCGTCTGTCTTTGTTTGTTGAATACTCTAAAGGCTTTGGATACTGAAGAATATCCAAGAAAGATTCTTTCATCAGCTTTGGGATCAAACTTTCCAAGTTGGTCGCGATTGTTGAGAATGTAACAGGTACAACCAAATATGTGAAGAAAACTTATAGAAGGCTTTTTTCCATGGAAAAGTTCATAGGCTGTCTTCTTGAATCTTTTCACGATCAGCGATCGATTTTGAGTGAAACAAGCGTTGTTGACAATTTCAGCCCAGAATTGAGTAGGGAGATGGGATTCGCTGAGCATTGATTGAGTAGCCTCAATGATTGTTCGATTTCTCCTTTCAGTGACCCCATTTTGCTGTGGAGTCCTCATTGAAGAAAAGTTGTGAGAGATTCCCTTATTCTCAAAGAAGTTATCCATAAATTGTTTTTGAATTTAGTGCCATGGTCACTTCTAATAGATCGTACCTTGATGTTGTTGAGTACTTCTATTTTCTTGTTGAACGAAATGATTTCTTTAGGTTCTTCATCTTTGGATCTGAGGAAGAAGACCCAAGTGTACCTAGCATACTCATCAACTATGACAAGTGTAAACTTATTTTCAGCTATGGATTGCACGTTGACTAGACCAAAGAAATCCATATGCAGTAGCTGAAGAGGTGCAGTCACTGAAGAGATTTGCTTAGACTTAAAGCTAGCTCTTGTGTGTTTTCATTTTTCACATGCTGAGCAAAAAGATTCCTTTGCAAAAGAATGTTGACGAAAACCAGTGACAAGATCATTTCTTGACAACTCGCTGAGTGTCTTGAAGTTGAGATGAGAGAGCCATTTGTGTCATAGCCAATTAATGTCTGACGAGGCCTTAGAGAAGAAGCAGTTGTTCTTAGTGGTAGTAGAATTCATATTGATGATATATATATTCTCTAGGCGAGAACCGGTTAGAGCAACCTTATCATCTTTGTCAAAGAAATAACTTGAATCCTTTGAGAATTTTTACTGTGTAGTCTTTATCACACACAGTTGTAATGCTTAGAAGATTGTGCTTTAGTTCTACAACATATGCAACGCGTTTGAAAGTTGTTGCACCATTGGCCAATATACCAAATCCTTTGGTATATCCTTTTTCGTTTCCTCCAAAGGTTACGGAAGGTCTTCTTTCTTCCTTGAAATGAGTTAGCAGGGATTTGTCTCCAGTCATATGTCTTGAACATCCGCTATCAAGACACCATATACCTTTGACGTCCTGCACAAGGAAACAATTTTAGAATGCTATTGGTACCCAACTATTGGGGTCCAGCATTGTTAGAGGCATCATCCACTGGTGCTGAAGAATATGTATCAGTAGATGGCATCACTAAACCTGAAGAGGTTTGAGTGGAGAGAGGAACAACCTCTGACACTACTAAAGTAGTTTCAGTGGAGGTCTTCACTGAGCCTGATGAAGAGGCTTCAGTGGTAGGAACAGCGTCTGATGCTAAAGACTTGTTAGCAGGAGTTGTCTTCGTTAAGCCTGAAGAGGAGGCTCCAGCGGTTTCCTTCACTTTGGTTGCTTTTCCAGCCTTAATGGATGATTTCACCTTGGTTGATTTCTCAGCCTTGGCTACTTTCTTGCCCTTAGCCGGTGAACCAGCTTTGGCTGCAGAAGGACACTTGCTGGCAATATATGTTTTTTCACCACAGTGTTTGCACTTCCTAAAGCTGAAGGTAGCTTTAGGGCCAGGAAGTATCAGATTAGAAGAAGGACCAGCTCCAAGGATTCCCTTCTCATTGGTTCTTGGAGGAACCTTTGAGGCTTAGGATTTCTTAGGTGAAAAGTTCACCTTGAGTTGAGACTTGGATTTTTGAGAGGGTTCAGATTTCCTAATCCCTGAAGAAGAAGCTTTACAAGGAATAGACCTTGATCTATTGAACTTGTTAGACTTCTTAAGAAGAGGTGTTGTGACAATGGATTTAGCTTTGTCTTTGCAACCAGAACTTCGAAAGAGTTCCTTCAAGATGACTCTTAGTAAAAGAAGACTGAGAGGAAGAAGTGTTAGGAATGGAAGAGACGAAGGTGCCAAACTTAAGCATGGACTTGTCAGTAACACGTTCTTCCTGATTATAGGAGAATCCTAGACCAGTCGTTATCTTGGCAGGAATCTGAGCATTGATGATCTCAGAGGCTTTGAGAGAAGCTTTACACCATCCTTCAATGGTAGCCTTCTCAGCCTTAAGTTCAGTGATTGCTCGCTCACGCTCAACGATAGCCTTTTCACGTTCAACGGTGATGGCTTGGTTTACAAAGACCTGATCCTTAAGATTTTCCTCGACAAAGGTTAGCTTTTTGATCTTAGAATGGTAATTCTTCAACTATTCTTGAAGATCAACATTAAGCATTTCTGCTTTAGATTTGCCATTGAGGGCCTTGTAAAGATCCACTGTCAATGTATCTTGTGCGGATAGACTAGAAGAAGAAGAAGAAGAAGAAGAAGAAGAAGAAGAAGAAAAAGAAGAAGAAGAAGAAGAAGAGGG
The DNA here is from genome assembly GCF_001531365.2 of Cynara cardunculus var. scolymus. Lineage (NCBI taxonomy): Eukaryota > Viridiplantae > Streptophyta > Magnoliopsida > Asterales > Asteraceae > Cynara > Cynara cardunculus. The sequence continues at coordinate 28,476,965 of NC_037544.1, read as the reverse complement.
TTTATTCAGGCAGCATACCTAAGTAGAAGAAAAGGTAGATGGCTCAGAAGAAGTAGATGCTCCTGAAGATTCTTCATTTGCATCTTTGGCCATCAAGCAAAGATAGGTTGTATCTTCCTCGTCAGAAGATGATTCATCGGATAAGCCAGACCAGTCATGCTCTTCAGCGATAAGACCTTTTGCCTTTCCCTGGTTGTTCTTCACCTTCTTATACTTGTCCTTCAGTTTTAAGTACTTTTCATCCTTGGACCTGAAGGAGAATGGGGTTTTGGAAGATGGCGTCGCAACTTTCTTCGATCTGCATTCACCTGCAAAATGTCCAGGGCGGTGACAATTGTAGCAGACTGTTGAGGCCTTGTCTATTCTTTCAGACTTCGAATTTTTCTTAATGGTCAGCAAGGGAGATATGCAGTAGTTGCTTTTGCTGGCAAATATCCTAAAAAATTTAGTTAAAAGCGCCAGGGATTCATCAAAATCTTCTAGATCAGATTCTGGAATATCCTCAGAGTTAGAAGAGTCTACCTCTGTAATAACAACAGGAGGAAGAGAATAAGTAAAAGAAGCAGAAGGGGTTTCAGCTGAAGAAGCTTCAAAGATCAAAGCTAAAGGAGAGCTTTTCATTTCTCTGGAATCTTTGACTAGATTCCTCTTCAGTTGACGAGATTGCTCATGGTTAAGCAGAATCTCGTAGAGAGTAGATAGAGAAAGAGAGGACATGTCATTGGACATCTTAAGACACATGGAAAAGGTGTCCCAAGACTCAGGAAGACATTCCAGAAACTTAGTTAAAGTTTCAGAGTTGGAATATTCCCTGCCTACAGCCCTTAGATCAATAAGGAGACAATTAAAACGTTGATATACTTCAGACAACGTTTCAGTCTTTCCACAGAGAAAGCTTTCATACTGCCTTACTAAATTGATCTTTCTAGTTTCTTGAACCTGAGTGGTTCCTTCATATTGAACACAAAGTGTGTCTCACATGGATTTAGAAGTCTTGAGCTTCATCACAGAGTGATAAATCTCGTCAGGAAGAGACATAGCTATTATAGACCTAGCGCGAGTGTCTATAGCTATTTTCTTCTTGTCTTCATCAATCCACTCATGACGGAGCTTTGAAATCTGTCATTTAGGAATCACGGCAGTCGTAGTTGTTGCTGGTACAGCCGGAGAAATAGCAAATGGTACATATGGTCCATTTTCTATGTAATATGGAATTTCAGGATCCACACCTCCAAGAAAGAGGGACATCCGGTTCTTCCATAGACTAAAGTTGTCACGGACGAACCGGGGAGGTTTGGCAAGAGAGCCATTGTCTTGTGTGTATGTGTGTGTGTTTGTGATTTGCAAAGCCATTTAAAAGTAGTAAAGTTATCTACAGAAAGAGATAAACTAATGCAGAAAAACAGCTAAACAACTTAGAGAAGAGAGAACACTGCTCTGATACCACTTGTTGGTCCCTTTATGGTCTACAAGATATGTATAAAAGTTTATAAAGGGGGGATGAATCCAAACACGGTATTTTCAAATTTAAAATGTATATTGATAAAAGAAGATCAATACAAATTTTACAAGACTGTTTGCGGAAAGATAAGGTAWGAAAACCTATCTAAACAATCTTTGGTTACACACAGAATCTTAGCAAATAAGAAAAGAAATGTTGTAAAGAAAAGTTAKTTTACTTAAGCTCTAGAATGCTCAAAGTAAGAATTAGGTTAAGAGAGTGAGTTGTGCACACTCTGTATGGAGAAGAAACACTTCTACTTATACCCAATGCATTAAATGTTCATTTAATGCAATATGGTAGGGTTAGAGTACGTGTCAAGCCTTAAGAGGAAGGCTTGTCCTTTGCTATAATGAATAGTATAAAAAGCCTATTCATGAGCAGACATCCTTACCTAAAGTTGGTGGGCAATAGAGTCGACTAGTCGGCTCCGTACCATACTAACATTTAGAAAGGGTATGGGTTTGTCATTTGTGTGCATAAGGACAAGACAACAACAATCGTGCTTGGCAAGCTTTCTTTGATCGTTGAATGATGGAATGACCTGGAAGTCTCTTCAGTATTCGCTGAGGCTTGAGCAGTCTTCACACATCTGTAGACAGGCTTGTAATCACTGAGTACCGCTTCAGATCACGTACTCGCCAGTCTCTAATCTTCAGTTTCAGTCTTCGACATTAGCTAAAGGTTATTTGGTGTGAGTGTTGTCTTCTTGAAGTATCGTTGTCGCTGATTGAATTACAATACAAGTTCTTCAGCGATCACTGAACAGACTCAGTGAGGATCACTGGAACTGAAAAGACAAAAACATAAAATACTTCGTATAAGTGAAAAGGGATTATCATCAAATCACTGAGAGAGAGGATCAACAGGTTTGTACTTGGTCGCATGCATCATCCGAATACTGTCAATCCTCGGACAACCCTTTACAAGGATTAGACTACATCGCCAGTCTTGACCTAAATCAAAGTTAACTATCCGATTTTCACATAAATGCTCCCTTCCTTGTTCGAATTTGATCTAAATCGTTCGTCTTCTTCATTTGAAGTCTTACCTCGCACAAAGACAACCGATTTAAGTTCATTCGATTTTGAGTTTCATCGACGAAGAAGCTGTCGGCTTAAGTCTCATCTTCCTGTCCGACTTTTGCACAAAGATTCATCCATTTCTTTGTCTAAATTCTTACCTTTGTCCGGATTCTGGTCATTCTTGCTCAACAGCCTAGCCGAAATCTACCTTAATCGCTTACCTTTGTGCTCGATCTTCATTTTCCTCTTATCTGGTTTTGTATTTTGAGTGAGACTTGGGAGGAACTTCAATCGAAATCGCCTAAGTCTTCACGATTTGGGCTTTCTTGTTTTAATAAGCCTATTTTAATCTTTCTTTAGCCCATATAGTGTTGTGGTCCTAGTGTTTTTTTTTTTAATTTTCTGATTTCATTTTTTATTTTATTTTTATCACATTTTTTTAGGATTTTACTATTTTTTAAGGACTTAACTGGTTTTATCTGATTTGATTTGTTTTGAACTGATTTGAACTGTTTTAAAAGTTTTGAATTAACTTTTGTCGCGTAAACTGTTTCTTAATCAGTTTTAACTGTTTCTGACTGTTTTTAACAGTTTTTGACTGTTTACTGATTTTTAACTGTTTTCGCTGATTTTCATATTACTCAACAGTTTTTGAGCGTTTCTGAGAATTTTTTGAGCTTATTGATTGTTTTTTATTTTTTTGATTGATTTCACCGCACTAGATTCTTTTGATCAATCTTGATTTTTTTGGAATGGCAATATATTTTGAGAAGAAGAATAGAGAGCTAAGAGATAAAGTTTCTGAGTTGGAAAAGGGTGTAAAGGACTATAAAGATAAATACATAAACATGTTTTATGAAAATCATGCTAATGAGGAACTTGTTACCAATTTACGAAAGGAACATAAAGAATCTATGAAACAAGTTGAAAAAGACTTCATGAATAGGATTGAAAAGTTGGAGAAAACTGTGGATTCTGTCAGGGAAGAAACAAATGAAGAGTTAAAAACGTGGAGTAAGTCTAATAAAGATTTGTTAAATAAACTCCAAAAAGTTCAAAATGAACTAAAGGCTGAGAGAAACTCTTCTGGAATGAATAATACAGAGACTGAGACTTCACTGAGAAACTTCATAAATCTGAATGTGATTTGATTGAAGTGAGAAAGTTACTGGATCTAGAAAAGGAGAAAGTTTTGGAAGCTGAGAAGAGTTTGAATATTGAAAGAACAGAGTTTGAGAAAGAGAAGAAGAGATTTATCGAAGTAGAGAAACATTTTGGTACTGAACGTGTATTTTATGAAAATAAGATCAACTCTCTCGAGCTGAACGCTAAAATGTTGTTGAATCAGATCTCGGATTTTGAGCAGCTAATAATCTTGGAACGAGCCAAGATTGACAAAGAAAAGAAAGAAATTACAGAAGAATGTCTGAGCCAGAATCAAGAACTGTCTGACTGCATTGCTCAAAAGCAGAAGGATTTAGATGAAGAGAAGAAGCTATTTACTATTGAAAAGCGAAATACTGCAAAGAAATATGCAGCTATGGCTAAAGAGCTTGCAGAAAAGAAAAAGTGGCTCGACATTGCTTCTGAGAATGAAAAAAGCAGYTCAGACGAAGAGAGAARAGAGTTTGAWAATGAGAAGAAGAAATTTGAGAAGCTGAAGAAGGAGTTAGAAGGTAAACTCCAGGATACTTCAAAGAAATTGTCTGATCTGAAGACAGAACTTGAAACTGAACTGAAAATGAGAATTGAACTCAAAGAGATGTATGATTTAGTTGCTGATGAACGACACCAACTTTTAAAGAAAGTTAAAGACTTTTCTTGTGCTCAAAGCTCAACTGGTTCTCCTTCATAGTGTAAACAAGCTTTTATGACTGTTCCAAATCAAACAGTTATTCGAGCAGCCCTAAATCTACTATTTCTAAGAACTATTATCGTTCTTCAAGTCAGTATTATCAAGGGTATGTTATCGGATCACCCAATTCTCATTCTAAAGTTAAAAGCATTTGGGTTAATAAATCTGAATTTGTTTATTCTTGGAACTCTGTTGTTATTAACAATAATCTTCCTTGTTTTGTGAGATCTACTACTGATTTGATTAATCTTAGCAAGAGAAGAATCATGTGTTCCACATGCAAAACCACTGATTTTGTGAACATGAGGAGGAACAACAGATGGACCAGAGATAACAGATTTCAGAATAACTGAAAATTTAATAACAGGTATGATAATTATAATTGGTATGGATCCTACTGCATTTATGATCATCCTGTTAAAAGTGCGAAAAAAACATCTAACAARAATAGATGGTTTGGCAGTTACAACATCCCACAACCTGATATTAACAAAGAATGACCCAAGTTCGTTTGGGTACCAAAATCTGTTTGATCTTATTTTGCAGGTGCGTCATTATCATGCTGATCAGAACATTATGCTTATGATGCACAAATTCAGGGGGAGTTGTATACTGTCCAACAAAGGCTTTTGAATAAATCAGTTCAGGACCCGTGCTTTTAATGAATTTGGCTTCTGAACACAACAGTTCAGGCCCCGTGCTAAAAATGTTTCCATTTTTGTTTATTTTGAGCTGAACTGAAACATTTCTTAAATCTATTTTTTAGGGGGAGTCTCTAGAAATTTTGAATAAATGTTTTCGAAAAATGGAATTGTTTTTTTATGGAAACGAGTACATTTTCTGAACTAGTATTTTCTGAGATTTTACTTGTGTAATTTCTCATCGAACAAAACTCCAATACTTGTTTCAACTATTCTTCAAACTGTTATTATCACGTCTCTTATATAAAATTATTTTCGGTGATAATACACTCGTTTGTATTCAATAGGTTATTTTTTTCTAATATTTTTTTTACCTTGATTGATATATACACTTCATGATTTTTTTAATCAAAATCTGTAAACTTGTTCTTACAGATCTTCGTTTATTTCTCTCACATTCTGAATAATCTGATTTTGCGTATCACTTCTTGTTTGATTGTGCTTTAAAGTTACATCTTGATCAATTTTATATCTGATCATTGTGTTTCATTGCAATATCATCTTGATCAACTGAGCATACTGCTAAATTTAGGAGGGACTGAGTGCTTAACAGAAATACCTCTATGGAATGTCAGAACCGACAAACCTACCCAAGAGGACAACCATATCTGAGTGAGCATTAAATACAAAAGGGTTGTGTGCTGAGCTTAAAATGAAAAAGAGAGGGGTAGTTGTTGTGAGATAAAAGAATTGATGAGAGTTGTGTCAGGATTAAAAGATTACAAGAATCCTGTTCCAAACTTCAAAATACCAGGCATATCACATGATCTATTAGTTCTCAATTCTTTCGAGACTAATATTGAAAAAGGCAAAGCCCAGGCCAATTCTTGTCACAACCCCACCAGCTACTCATTTATCTCTTAACAGATAAGTGTTTCAATAACACTTGGAGCATGCAGCTCACCATCGATCAGTTTCTCATTCGGAGAAAGTTGATATTGAATCAGAAGGATATATGTCCCCCTTTCAAGTCTTTTTGATCAGGAATTGAGTCTGATAAATTTGTGTAGTCCACACGGTTTATCATTTTGAGCCTAAAAAGTAGTATATGTTGTTTTATCTTTCTACACTACACAGATTTTGCAAATTATATGTTAGTTTGCCGAAACATTCATAGATATACTTTTTATAAGATATCAATGATTGAATGGAAGACCTGATGAGATGAACCTCAAAAAGTCTCATGTATGAAGTACATTCGTTGTACTGAATATCTTTGTTATATTCACATGCCAATCTTTTTATAAGATTGAAAACAATTTCATACGTTGAAATTGGTTGTTACCTTCCCATTCCCTTAATCTGTAAAGATTATACAAATGGATTTGAAAAGATCTGCTTACAATTTTATGAATTGACGGCTTTCGCTAAAGATTTCATTCATTCTGTTGTATGACGTTAATGATTCTCATTTCATCATAAGGCGGAGTATGAAATAATGAATGAAATGTTCAATTTCGAACGTTATAAGGGGAGTATGTTATAAAGATCAAGGGGGAGTAACACCAAAGGTTGGCAAAAGACTCAAAGAAGTGCGACTGGAGATTATTACTGAAGATTATTCTTGTGCTACAATGTCTGAGAGTTTTTGAATGTGAAGATCATCCTTACAAAAGTTTACTGATAGAGATTTCTCGTCGAAGAGAATGTTTAATTTTGAAGAAGAAAGTTTATGAATTTTTTGTCTAAAGAAATTCATTTTTGAGGAGAATGTCTGTAATTCGTTATCTGAAGAAATTCTTTAAAGATCATATCTTGAAGATTATTTCTGAAGATTGTTGCTGATGTTGTTCTACATTGTCAAAAGAGAAGATCGTTGTTGTTCTACATTCGAGGGGGAGAATGTTAGAAGATTTTCTCAACTAAAGATCATCTGAAGATTTCAAAGTAAAGATAGATTTTGAAGATGTCATAAAGAGCTTAAGGAGACAAAGTTCAAATGAGATTCAAAGTGTGCAAATTCTTTCAAGCCTGAATACAAAGGGGGAGAATGTTGGGTCTTAATTTCAGTGTAAATTGTATTCGTCTTGAAAGTATATAAATGTCTATAATTGTAAAAGACCATCGTGTTTGACTTTGTGTATATAGTTTAACTTTGACTAGAGGGTTAATACTTTGACCCTATATAAAGAATTTATCTTTGTGAAATTAAATAGAGCTCATTTGTAAACATATACGTAAAGAAGCAAAGTTGACTTGTTGACTATTTCTCTCATCTTTCCTCTCATAGTGTTCTTAAAAGTTTATCATATTTGCATTGGATTCTTAGAAGATTAATTGAAGATTGATCATTGTGGAATTACACATATGACACACCTAGAAAATAGATTAAGTAGATTTTGATACCCAGACAAACATGAGTCCTACTTTGTTAGTATTGGCCTGAGGGATGTTATAATTGCCATACCATCTATTCCTATCAGATAAATTCTTTTTAGGTCTTTTAACAGGTAAATCAAATATGCAATAAGAACCATAACAATCATTTTCATACCTGTTATATGCATTCCAACTGTTCTCGTACCAGTTGTTCCCATACTATCTGTTGATTTTCTTCTTGTTAACAGAATCATTTGTTCCGCAAGTTGAGCACCGAATTCTTCTCTTGCTAAGACTGATCAATTGATTAGTAGACTTCACAGTGCAAGGAAGAACAGTATTAGATACAAACGATTTCTTATTTTCAACAGAATTATGAGAAACAACAGAATCAGCTTTATTCACCCAAATTTGCTTAATTTTTGAAAAATTATTGATAGATTCAATGACATACCCTTTGTAAAACTGATTTGAACTACGAGACTTGTTCTTAGAAACAGTTAATTTAGGACTACTTGAATAACTGTTGGATTTGACACTGGAATAGTCATAAAAGCAGGTTTTACACTTAAATTGAGATCCAGTTGAGCTTTCAGCACTTGATTTAGAAAATTCTTTTATTTTCTTAAGTAACGGATCTCTCTCATCAGCAACTAAATCATATTTCTTTTAAAGTTCAGATCTCATATTCATTTCAGCTACAAGTTCTGTCTTTAAATCAAACAATTTCATTGAAGTTTCCGAGAACTTACCTTCCAACTTTTTTCTCAACTTCTCAAAATCTTTTCTTTCTTTCTCAAACTCTTTTCTATCTTCTTCTGAACTTCCCTTATCGTTCTCTGAAGCAATGTCAAGCCATTTCTTTTTCTCAGATAGCTCTTTAGCAATTATTGCATTCTTTTTTGCAGTATTTTTCTTTTCTAGTGCAAAAACTTTTCTCTCCTCATTTAAAGTTTTCTGCTTTTTAGCAATGCTATCAACATTTTCAAATGCTTCTTTTGACATTCTTCCTCATACTCTTTCTTCTCAATATCAAACTTGGCTCTTTCCAAGATGATAACCTGTTCAACATCTGAAATTTGCTTTAAAAGCATTTTAGCATTCAACTCTAAGCATTGTATTTTGCTTTCAAATAATTTCCTTTCAACATCAAACTTTTTCTCTGCCTCTTTCAGCTTATCCTTCTCCTTTTCCACTAATTTCTTTTCTGCAAGCAATTCATCTCAGCTTTATGAAATTTCTATGTTAGCTCTACATTCCTTTGAATTTGCTTTACATTATGTTCCTGCATATCAGAAGAAAAACCTTGATGAATGAATTCATCTATTTCTTCTTTTAAAAGCTTCTTTTCTTCAACAATCATGTCATATTCTTTTGATAAACTTTTAGCCCAATCTAAATTTGCATGACTCTCATAAAACACTTTAACATACTTTTCCTTTTCTGTTTTCAGGCATTTCTCCAACTCAGAAATTTTCTCTTTCAAAACCTTATTTTCTTTCTAAAAAATTGATGCCATTTGAAAATCAAAAATGATTGATTAAACAACAAAAACCTATGCAATTCAAAACTTTGATTACAAAAAACTGACAAACTTGACAATTTATCCAAATCCGAACAACGAAAAATGATTAAAAAAAATTAACCTCAAACACTGTCCAGAGATACAATCAGGACAAACACTAAGAAAAATTTGTTGACCAGATAACAAATACGGACAACTTTGACAACTTTAAATTTCAAAAAAATGACCGATATATCCTGTGATAACTGGATCCTGGTTATCACCCAAGGTAAATAATATGTGATTTTCTGATTAAATGGTTACGTGATAAATTGTCATATTTGATCATGCTGGTATGTGATAATTATGTGCATAATGTGATCATGTATATGTACATATGTGGAAGTATATATGTATTTATATATATGTATATATATATTTATATATAACATATGTGCTTGAGATAAGTGTGTATATATATATATATATATATATATACACAGTGTATGTAAGCATGCATATGGCGGTGTAGTTGCCAACTTTCCTGAATTGGAAAGTATAAAAGGAGGTTAAGCCTCCATTCTCTTCCTCTAGTTTCTTTTTAGAAAAAGTGGTGCAATTTAAAGAAGAAGAAATTTGGACGGATCATTTCTGTTTGGGAGATTCAAGTTGAATTTCAGTATTTGATTTCAAAAGCTTGATAAGGTGAGTAGTTTCTAAAACTCTTTTGCTTAAAGATTATTACTGGTTTCATATGAATTTTATTTGAATTTGGATAGAAATCAGTCTTTTTGCTCTAAGTGTTTATCCGGACGTTAAACCGGACAAGGTTTGTTCGGTTTATTCTAAATCAGACAAAGGGTGGAAGATAGTGTTGTGCGGATTGTTTTAAATCGGACAAAGCGTGAGCGGAGTGTTGTCCGGATTATTTTAAATCGGACAAAGAGTGGACTAAGTATTGTCCGGATTGTTTTAAATCGGATAAAGGGTGGACGGACTGTTGTCCGGATTTGTTATCCAGACAAAAAATGATTTTGTTTCTAAGTGTTTAAATCGTTCAAGCTTTAAGCGGGGTATTGACCGGATTTGTTATCCGGACAAATATGTTAGAAATTATTTTAAGTGTTAAGTCGGATAAGCTCTATATCCGGATAACTTATCCGGATAACCTCATATTTGGAATTTTCATGAGTTTTATATTTTAGACTTTTAATAGTTTAAAATGTCTATTATTGGATTTATTTATGGATTAAAAAATGGGTATTTTATATCTTTTTAAAATAAAAGGATATGTTCCTACCAAGCGTGGTGACGTAAGTCTGTTTTGGTATGGAACGGGATTTTGGGAAATGTTTCTACCAAGCGTGATGACGTAAGTCTGTTTTGGTATGAAACTATATTTTGGGAAACCTTCCTACCAAGCGTGGTGACGTAAGTCTGTTTTGGTATGAAACTATATTTTGGGAAACCTTCCTACCAAGCGTGGTGACGTAAGTCTGTTTTGGTATGGAAGTGGATTTTGTAAATTGTTTCTACCAAGCGTGGTGACGTAAGTCTGTTTTGGTATGAAACTNTGTATCATTGATTTCGGGGGATCGTGGGAAGATCACTTGCCATTGATAGAATTTGCATATAACAATAGTTACCATTCTAGCATTCAAGCGACACCGTATGAAGTATTGTATGGACGTAAATGCCGAACACCATTGTGTTGGAATGAGGTGGGTGAAAAACAGCTGACAGGTCCTCAAATTGTCCAAGAAACTTCTGAAAAGATCGAACAGATCCGTGAGAGAATCAAAACAGCACAAGATCGCCAGAAAAGTTATGCTGATAATCGACGAAAGCCGATTGAATTTGATATAGGTGATTTGTTGATGTTAAAAGTTTCGCCGTGGAAGGGTGTCATCAGATTTGGAAAGAAAGGAAAGCTCAGTCTGAGGTATGTAGTGTCGTTCAGAATATGTAAACGAATTGGGCCAGTAGCATATCAATTAGAGCTACCAAAAGAGCTGAGTTTGATTCACAACACTTTTCATGTGTCGAATCTGCGAAAATGTTTGGCTGATCCGAATCTAGCTATACCGATGCCAGAGATTGAATTAGACAGTAAACTGAATTTTGTGAAAATACCGGAAGCTATAATTGATCAAAAGATCAAAGTGTTGAGAAACAAAGAAATGAGTCTGGTTAAAGTTCAATGGAAGTTTCACAAAGGACCAGAAGCAACATGGGAATTGGAATCAAAGATGAGATCAGAATATCCATGGCTTTTTGATTAAAGGAATTCCGGGACGGAATTCTTTTGAAGGGGTGGATAATGTGATAATTGGGTCCTAGTTATCACCCAAGGTAAATAATATGTGATTTTCTGATTAAATGGTTACGTGATAAATTGTCATATTTGATCATGCTGGTATGTGATAATTATGTGTATAATGTGATCATGTATATGTACATATATGTATTTATATATATGTATATATATATATATATATTTATATATGACATATGTGCTTGAGATAAGTGTATATATATATATATATATATATATACACAATGTATGTAAGCATGCATATGGAGGTGTAGTTGCCAACTTTCCTGAATTGGAAAGTATAAAAGGAGGTTAAGCCTCCATTCTCTTCCTCTAGTTTCTTTTTAGAAAAAGTGGTGCAATTTAAAGAAGAAGAAATTTGGACGGATCATTTCTGTTTGGGAGATTCAAGTTGAATTTCAGTATTTGATTTCAAAAGCTTGATAAGGTGAGTAGTTTATAAAACTTTCTTGCTTAAAGATTATTACTGGTTTCATATGAATTTTATTTGAATTTGGATAGAAATCAGTCTTTTTGCTCTAAGTGTTTATCTGGATGTTAAACCGGACAAGGTTTGTTCGGTTTATTCTAAATCGGACAAAGGGTGGAAGATAGTGTTGTCCGGATTGTTTTAAATCGGACAAAGCGTGAGCGGAGTGTTGTCCGGATTGTTTTAAATCGGACAAAGCGTGAGCGGAGTGTTGTCCGGATTGTTTTAAATCGGACAAAGAGTGGACTAAGTATTGTCCGGATTGTTTTAAATCGAACAAAGGGTGGACGGAGTGTTGTCCGGATTTGTTATACGGACAAAAGATGATTTTGTTTCTAAGTGTTTAAATCGTTCAAGCTTTAAGCGGGGTATTGACCGAATTTGTTATCCGGACAAATATATTAGAAATTATTTTAAGTGTTAAGTCGGATAAGCTCTATATCCGGATAACTTATCCGGTTAACCTCATATTTGGAATTTTCATGAGTTTTATATTTTAGACTTTAATAGTTTAAAATGTCTATTATTGGGTTTATTTATGGATTATAAAATGGGTATTTTATATATTTTTAAAATAAAAAGATATGTTCCTACCAAGCGTGGTGACGTAAGTCTGTTTTGGTATGGAACGGGATTTTGGGAAATGTTTCTACCAAGCGTGGTGACGTAAGTCTGTTTTGGTACGAAACTATATTTTGGGAAACCTTCCTACCAAGCATGGTGACGTAAGTCTGTTTTGGTATGGAAATGGATTTTGTAAAGTGTTTCTACCAAACGTGGTGACGTAAGTCTGTTTTGGTATGAAACTTATTTTAAGTAATAGTTCCCCCAGACGTGGTGACTTTTGTCTGTTCTGGTTTGGAACTGGGAATGGGTACTTTCAGACGTGGTGACTTATGTTTGTTCTGATAAGTAGCCCTGTTTTGATGGAGGAATAAGGGTGGCATATCAAGGAGAGGTGTACTTGGAATAAGGGTGGCATTGTCATATGTGGATAATATTAATAACTCTTATTATTACTAATTGGATATAATAACTTTGAGTCATCATTTCTTTGTGACTTGATGAATTAAAGATATTATTTCTATTTAATAATAATCTAGATGTTATTAAGAATGGGAAAATGGTTTGTCATATCAGGCAAGTATTTCCTTAAATTTTTTGGTTAATATTTATCAAGGAATGGTTTATTGATTCAAAGAAGTTTTGGTTACAATATTTATTTGGAAGCATTGGATCTATAATCAAAKATATTTTATAGAACCGAAGTTCTTGGTTGTACTCCATTTTACATGATATTGTGAACTGCGTCATTCATTGTACTGCAGATTATTTCTGAGCAAAATTACATTATCATATTTTGGTGTTTATCACCCTGCATTTGCAAAGAAGAGATTTACTCACTAGACCTATCTGGTCTAACCCTCATTTTCTGTTTTAAATTATGCAATGCAGRAATAGCGGGGTCCGGGGATAGTAGAGGGAAAGGGAAAATGTGATTATTTTCCTAACTTGTTGTCTGCTTTTGAAGATACATGTTATATCACATGTAATAGTAYAGGATTTGTTTTGGAAATTTTTATATGTAGATTCTGTACATATAGTAATCCTTGTACTAGTGGGACCTTATGGTGTAATCTATGTTTCTATGTAATGAAATATGTGTTCTATGCAAATGTGGTGTTTGTGGGTATTACATATCCGAATGGAATCAAAGTCAATTGTGGTCAACAAAAAGTCAAAAGAAGTTGTCCGGAGACGCAATCTGGACAAGAAGTTGAACAATCAAAGAATACGGTCGACACATAGTCAACAAAAAATCAGTAAAGAAGTTGTCCGGAGACGCAATCTGGATAAGAAGTTGAACAATCAAAGAATACGGTCGACACATAGTCAACAAAAAATCAACAACTGAATATGGTCAAGACTATGAACTGATATTGATGAATATGGTCAAGACTATGAACTGATATTGATGAATATAGTCAAAGCTACGACCAGATTAACAATCAAACACGAAAGAATTCTCAAAAACAGAATCTCCGGACAAGGTTATGTCCGGATAACAACTAAATCGGATAAAGAATCCTCCGGATAACTGCTAAATCGGATAAAAAGTCCTCTGAATTACACCAAAAACCGGACAAGGAGTCGATCGAATTCACTCAAATCACAAATCTGGACAAAACTATGAACGGATTATAACAAAAACGATCAAACTTCAAATGTATTCCTTCAACCAAAAACACAATTTTCTCAAAAATTTAAGCCAAATCGGATCAAAAACTCAAAATTTTATGATTTTGAACACGAACAGAAACTTTTTCAAAACCCAAAAATTCCTTCAAATCTCCAAAAATATTGATAAAAACATGAAATTGTATGAACAACAATTAATCAGATTATCAATTTGCACATTATGATCCAAGTTTTAACAATCAAATCGCAAAAATTAATGAGATTTGAGATTAATTATAATGAAACATTCGATAAAAGCTCAAGAACACTATGAATATTCAAGAACTGTCCGTTGAAAATGCTAAAAAATCCAGAAATTTTTGCAGAAAATCCTCAAAATTCATGCAATTTCTTCAATCAAATCGCTGCAGATAGCTCTAATACCAATTGAAAGTCCCGATTTGTTCAATCAATCTTCATGATACTTAAAGAACACAACAAATAGCAAATCAAGAATATGAATCTTGAGAGAGAAAGTCAAATAGTCAAATATTGTATATATTCTTCAAGGCTCACTAATTACAATGCTAATCTCAATTAAGCAACCTCTCCTTACTACTACAAGAATTACAAAGGCTAATCCTATTTATAGGACTAAACAATACGAAATTACAAGGAGAAACTATAATATTGAATACAACTTTTAAGCTCAAAAACTCAAACCCAACATAATTTAGTTGTGATTAAACGAAGTATATAAACCTCACAACCCCAAATCTTCATAGAAGATAATTTGGGACTTTTCCCAATCCATATCTCATATGGTGAGATTTTAATGGAACTCGGTTAAGTGTGAAAGTCACTGTTTCTAGAGCATATCTCTAAAAGGACGTCGGAATGTCAACTTGACTCATCATAGATCGTACGATGTCCAACAGTGTAAGATTCCTCCTTTCAGAGTCACCATTCCATTGTGGTGTTCCACGTGGAGTGAGTTGTGATACAATACTACAATTTCTAAGATGATCTAGAAAATCATGATCTAAGTATTCACCACCTCGATCAGATCAAAAAATCTTAATATTCTTTCCAAGTTGGTTTTGAACTTCATTTGGAAATTTTTTGAACATTTCAAAGGACTCGGACTTATGTCGCATTAAATATACATAACCGAACCTACTGAAATCATCAAATGTAATGAAGTATTTATAACCACCTTAGTTTGAATGTTCATTGGACCACATACATCACTATGTATGATTCTCAATACATCACTTGCTCTCTCACTTTGTCCAACAAAATAAGCCTTTGTCATCTTTCCTATTAAACAAGCTTCGTATGTCTCATATGATGCCAAATCTAATTTATCCAATAATCCATCTTTATGGAGTTTGTAAATGCGAGTTTCGTTTATATAGCCGAGACGAGAACGTCAGAGTTAGGTTAAATTCGAACTATTCGATTTGACCTCCCTTTATCTATGTTATAAATTGAATTATCCATATTAAGAACATAACGACCATTAATTAAACTTGTGACACCATAATATATATTACCAAAATAAAATGAACATCATTTGTTCCCAATACTAGAGGTAAAACCTTTCCTGTCCAAACAAGTTACATAAATCAAATTTCCAAAAATAGATAGTTCACAATACCAGTCATCAAGTTCTAATATTTATTCAAGTCAGTAAATTTAACAAAATAGATCCTACGGCTATAGCAGCCACCTTTGCCCCATTTCTGACGCGTAGATCAACTTCTATTTGCTCAACCTTCTAGTCCTTTTAGAACCTACATGTTTCTATAAATATGAAAACCTCATCTGGTATCTAATACCCATGATGTATAATAAGTAGAAAATTAGCTTCTATCACATAGACACATGAAATGGAAGTTACATTTCCTTTATTCTTTTTCTAAAGATAGAGAGAACAATTCCTCCTCTAATGCTCGACTTTGTTGCAATGAAAGCACTCACCCTCCTTAGGTACAGTTACCTTAGGTTTCTTCGAAATGCCTCCTTTTGGCTTAAAAATTTAAATGTGAGTTTGGAAAAGGACATTCCTTTGCCTTTCCCCTTCTTGTCTTTATGAACCATCACAATGGTGGACTTGTTCTTTGCAAGCTCTTGCTTGGATTTTTGTAACATGTTGAGCAATTTTGTCAACAGCTTATGTTATAGTATGTTCCAGCTTTTATCACCTTCTGGTCTATGTGCCCCTTCTGGTTGACTCTTCCATGGTAAGTCTTTTTAGACCCCCCCCCCCCTTGGTACCTTTGGACATAAAGACATAGCTACTTCTGGTCTTTTTTGAAACTCAAATCAGCAAAGAAGGTTATCATTCCACAACGTTATATCAAATTCAACACTAAACTACACCATGATAGCTCTGGATTTTGCAAAAACTCAAAACATAAAAAGTGTTGAGAAGTTCGTTATCGGTTCATGGAATTTGGATTCACCTTCTTTAGAGCTCGGACAAATAAGATATGATTGATGTAGCACAGTTGCAAATATATCTAGTAGCTTCTAGTTCAACATGCCAGATTCTGGTCAAGTGAACCTTCTGATCTAAGGCTTGTAATAGTCCAGAAGCTCTGGTCCTCCACTCAAGAAGTAGATCTGACTCGATGCATTGCAGTGTTACTTCAGCACACTATATTTCACTTCAACAATAATTCTGGCCCTTCTACAGTTTGAATCTCTAAAAACTCAAAACATGAAACTTGTAGATCTGTATGTTATCTATACAGGTTCGTTTGAATCGCCTTAATTGGTGTTGTGATGAGAAAAATATGAACGATATAGCACAACATCGTAAATCTGTTAGCATCCTGATTTTCATTCATCGCCCATAAAAAATTGAATCTATTTTTGTACAACCAAATCACAATCAAAGTGTTGATTTCAAAACTTTGGTTCTTGACATTGAAAATGCTTCTTCATCATATCATTTCAAGAAACCAAATTTATCGTAAGCAATTAATCGAACACCTTGTATGCATAATCAATTCTAACAGTTCGGCTTAGATTTTTCTTCCATAACTACCATTCACATTTCAAACAGAATTTGAATACAAACATATTCAAGTACGAATTTCAATGGAATTTTCGAGAATAATTCAAAAACAAAGTAAAAAAATGAATAACATGGATCTAGAAATGAGATGAAATAAACTGGATTCAATGAGATGAAATTGTCATATTCGATCATTTGATTATAAATAATCTATTTGTTCTGATACCAATTGTTGGATCCCTGTATCATATTGAATCAATAATCTAAATAAAATATGTAAAGCGGAAACAATTTAGATAAAAACAGCTTATAAATGGAAGAACAATTAATCAATATGAAGAAAAATATGAACATAGAATCGTAATCATATGATTAATCTTGGCCATAGATCTTACATGGATTGGAATGACGAGGGTATTTGGAGATGGAGTGTTTGAAAAAAAAAAACAACTCACATTCACAAACTACAAATGGGGAAAGGGACAGAAATAAGAAATAATGATTTTCTTACTTTACATCCAAGTTTTCATTTTTACACTTTTAACACTAAAATTGGGAATAACAATGAACAAGGGTATCTAAAGAAGGGAGAAAAGGGATACCGTGAGCCAAAGAAGGACGATTCATGGAGTAAGTCAAAAAGGGGAGGAAAGACTGCCCATATCGCAACCAGTAGCAGCCCCATTCCAGGGGTCAACACAAAACAATTTCAGGAGATTGTTTAGTACATCAACAGGACTACAAGTGCAAACAAAGAAGTCTGGTGAGGAAGAACCTTCACATGTAAACATGACAGGTAAAACGGAAAAATTTGGACCTTGGATTATCGACTCCGGGGCAACCGAACATATCACATATTACAGAAGTTTGTTAGAAAATGAAAGAGACTCTCGAGGCATATGCAACATGAAATCACAAACGACGTTTGTGTACCTGTTAAAATCATGGGTGATGTGGTCATGCCTAATGGGTTAAAACTGAATCGTGTTTTAAATATTCTAGATTGTAAATGAAATTTACTTTCAGTTAGTCAGTTAGCGAAAAATTTGAATTGCACTCTTACCTTTCTTCTGGATATTTTCATATTACAAGACTTACCTTCGAGGAACCTGATTGGACTGGGTAGGAACTACGATGGTTTATACTTCTTGGAGCCCATCATAGAGGAAGGTGTGGCTATGTCAGTCACCGTTGATTCAAAGATTTGGCACAAAAGATTGGGACATGCTTCAAGTATTTCTTGTAGTCTTTATAATGAACATTGTGATTCTTGTTTACGAGCAAAGTTGACTATATTACCTTTTCCCCGTAACAGAATACAAACTGAATCATGTTTTGAGCTAATCCACTGTGACATTTGGGTAAGATATCGCACTCCATCTTTTACCGCACATGTTACTTTTTGTCTATAATGAATGATTCTGGTAGAAGGGCGTGGGTCTTTATGAAATAGAAATCTGAAGTTGGTCATTTTTTGACAACCTTTGGCAATATGGTTCATAATCAATTTGGAAAAAGGTGTTAAACGAATTTGAACCGATAATGGGGTAGAATTTCAGTCTGCATACATGATTGAATACTACAATACACACGACATCATTCTTGAAAATTCATGCACCGACACACCCCAAAAAAATGGGGTGATTGAAAGAAAGCATAGACATATTTTAGAAGTCTCAAGGTCCATGCACTTTTGGCGGGGATGTGTTTTGACGCCACGTCTATAATAAATCGCCTTCCCACTATTGTCCTTCTAAAGTAAAATGCCATACGAAATTCTTTTGAATAAAAAGCCTATGTGTATGACCACCTTCGATCTTTTGGGTGCCTAGAATTTGTAAAAGATAACCAGAAAGGGGGCGATAAGTTTGGCGTTAGAGGCAGAAAGTGTGTATTTGTTTGATACTCGTATTCGTAAAAGGGCTACCAAGTTTTTGATGTTGAAAGTAAACAAATATATACTACGTGAGATGTCTGATTATTTGAAGATAATTTTCCATACAAA
Source organism: Cynara cardunculus var. scolymus (assembly GCF_001531365.2). Lineage (NCBI taxonomy): Eukaryota > Viridiplantae > Streptophyta > Magnoliopsida > Asterales > Asteraceae > Cynara > Cynara cardunculus. The sequence goes on along the minus strand of NC_037544.1, from coordinate 28,458,048 downwards.
GCGACTAATACATGAAGTACAATCTATCCTCTGAACAAAAAACTTCATGAAGAGTGGGAACCGATCGAACTTGGGTTATCTTGGTGGAAGAAACCGACCTAGATAATGTTAGTAAGGAAAGTGAGTTGTCTACTCCTGGTAATCTAGTAGGGAGTAATGCACCCATACAAGGTGCAGATAACATTTTTTTTGAACGAAACCAGGTAAATTTATAAACCAGAAAAAGAGGTACAGCGGACAGACAAAGAGGTGCAGATAACATTTTGGGTCAGTCTTCGGATGAACCTACCAAGGAGACCATAGAAAAGCCTCAACCGCAGCCAACTATAAGTTTGAGAAGAGGAAACAAACAACATAGACAACCAAAACACTTGGATTCGTATGAAATAGACTTGCCCAGCTCGATTGACTATTCGCAGCCCACTCCCAATCTAGAATCCTCGGAGGTATATTATTCCGTTTTGTTGCTTATAATCGTTTTCTAATACTCACAAAGCGTATCTTGTGCCCTTCACCTCCCGTGATAAGCCACAATACTTATTTCTGGTAACAAAAGACAAGAAATAGTGTGATGCTACGAAAAGAGAAATACAAGCCTTGAAGGAAAATGGGACGTAGACTTTACAACCACTCCCACTCCAGAAAAAGGTGGTCGATTCAAAGGTGGTTTATAAGATCAAATATAAACCAACCTGTGAAGTTGAATGATACAAGGAACGATTAGTGGTTAAAGGATCCACCCAAGTTGAGGGGATTGACTTTCACGAAACATTTGCACCCGTTGCCAAGTTTGTAACTATTAGAAGCTTACTTGTTATAACAGCAAAGAAGAAATGGGAAATCCACCAACTCGACGTGAATAATGTCTTCCTTCACGGTGATTTGCAAAAAGATGTTTACATGAAAACACTTAAGGGGTTCGCTAGAGAAGGTAAGACTCATGTGTGCAAATTACGCAAATCCATTTATAGTTTACGTCAGGTGTCAAGTAAATGGTATCATAAGTTCACTTGCACTCTAGTCAACACTGGCTTTCACTAGTCACAAGTTCATCAATCATTGTTCATTTACAAGAGAACATGAATTTATGTGGCAACATTAATTTATGTTGGCGATGTTATCATGGTTAGAGATAACAATGTCAAGATAGTCCAAGTGAAAGAATACTTAGACAACTTATTTAGCATAAAAGACTTGGGGCCTCTCAAGTATTTTCTTGGAAATGAAGTTGCTTGATCACCTAACGAGATAGTCCTTAATCAAAGAAAGTACACCCTCGATGTTTTAGAGGAGAGTGGAATGCAAGGAAGTCTACCAAGCCAGTTCCCAATGGAGAAAATTTGACGCTTAAACATCGACAATGACAACCCTGCCATTGATCCCCTTCACTATCGACGATTGATTGGTCGCCTCCTTTATTTGACCATCACAAGGCCGAATATCCAGTTTTGGGTAAATTATTTGAGACAATTTATCTTCTCCCCGTGTCAACAACATATGGACGTTGCATATCGCGTCGTCCGTTTTCTCAAGACAACTATCGGCCATGGCCTATTCCTCACGATCGACGGGAATTTCACTCTTTAATGCTTTTTGCAATTTCGATTGGCTTGGTTTCATATGACACGAAGCTCGTGCACAAGATACTTCATAACTTTAAGTAGTGGTGCACTAGTGTCTTGTACAAGAAAGAAATAATCTGTTATCTAATGCTCATCGACCGAAGTTGAGCATCCACAATGGCAACGACTGTTAGTGAGGTTCTATGGATTCGATGGTTACTCAAAGGTATCGAAGCCACCCAATTTGGCCCACATTCATTGTTTTCCGACAACCAAGTGGCTTGACACGGAGCTACTAATCTCATATTTCATGAATGCACAAAGCACGTCGAGATAGATTGTTTTCTTGTACGCGAACGAGTGAAGTCGAAAGAAATCATTATGTGTCCAATTTCTTCAGAGCAGCAAGTCACAAACTTGTTCACCAAAGTCTTAGGGGTTGCTCGTTTTTGGTTTCTTGTCAGCAAGTTGGGCATTGGGAATCATCATCCTCCAACTTAAGGGGAGGTGTTAAGATTTCGCTCCAATCAATTACTTTTTCCCTTTTTCTCTTTGGTATAATTTTCATATCTGTTTTCGTTCAATAGTTTGTATTGGGATATTATTGAAGGTAATTACGTCCTCTATACAATATATATTATGTATTCCCCTTTGTATTTTTAATCAAGTAAGCAATAAACAAAACCCATTCTTCTCTTTGTTCTACATTTTCCCAGATTGTTTTACCATTTAAAGAACAACAATAGTGAAGTGTCTCAGAGCCAAGTTGGGTGAACCACGGTAAAACTAATGTCAAGTATCTCTAACCCGCAACTCTTTACATTACGTATTTGTATTGTAGTTGCGTATGTGGTTCTATATTTGTGTTCACACCTTATTTTCGTCTTTGTATGTTTGAAGTAACAAAAAGTTTCAAAAAGTTTAATTTTAACGATCCAAGCAACCTCCCCTTCAAGGTTGCACTTACATGGTCTTTTAAGATTTCCATGATCGTTCTAATAAATATTTGATAAGACTTTTAGGTTTTTAGAACCAATAAATATGTGTTTTATACAAAAACATTTTGTAATAAATTTTTAGAACCAAGTATACTTTATGGATTGAACAAACTAAAAGGTCGTATTAAATTACATTATAATAGACTTAAAAAATTAAACGACGTATTAGTCTTTTTTTTTTAAGTTTTAATAATAGCATCAGAAAACCAATTAGCTGTCGGTACTAACAACATGTTGTATTTCTGTAAAAAAGAGTTAAAACCATTTAGAAATAACACTTCATAAGCTTTCTACCAAAATTTCGTAACCATCATTGCCTTAGGTTGAAGAGGCCATAAAGGCATCTTCGATAACTATGTTATAATAAAAAAAAATAGTGATTTAAAAGAGTTTTATACCGAACAAGGCATCAAGTATATTATATTGTATGATAAAAATAGAAAAAAGAAGCGAGAATATGAAAATCTCTAAATTTAAAGAAATCTTTAAAATTGTACATATAAGAGAGAAGTAGTATTTTGAATATTTCCCACCAACAAGAGGTTCTAAAAATAAATGTTTAGCAGAGAGAAATATTATCTTATTAAATGTATTAGATATCTCAATAATATAATTAATGATATAATTGCTAAAATAGAATAGATGTTTGAATTAGATGTATTTTTTAGAAATTTTGACTTTTGATACTTAATTCTAAAAAACTATAGCATAATTATTTGAGATGTTGTAAGGATACGAACTTTACATTGCCATAAACAAAAGATTACGGTGCATGAACGCTCCAATTTTTTTTTGTAAACTCTGTTATGCTTATTCAAAGGTTATAAATCGACTGGGCAAGTAATAAATAAAAGAAAATATAAAAAAGTCCCTATGATAAATTAACATTAAAAGTTTTGAAAATTAAAACAACAAAAATGATTTAAACTAACAAAATAACATATGAACTTCACTTAAATAGAATCATTCTTTTAACATTTTTTGAAAGTCGAGTCAGTAATCACCAAATCAGCTAAAAGAGTGAAATGTTAAAATATTATAACTGGATTAAAAAGTTAAAATATATATAACTGGATAAAGACTAAGGTAATGTTTGTATTTTAAGAGGTGCTGAAGTCTGAAATCTTATTTCACTTCTGATTAATAAGAGGTGGTGCTGAAATCTGAATCAATAAGACTGTTTGTTTTTGTAAACTGGTAAATGTCTAAATTTGTTTAAATTGTCTATCTTACCCATTAGAAAATTAATTGAATTTATAGATAAATTTATACAATTTCACATATTTAGTCATCATCATTACGAAATTTACATCTAAATTATATAATTAGTATTCTTTTAAACGAAAATATGTCATTAACTGTATTTAACACATTTAAATCCTATTAAAATACATCAATTGAGACAGGTGAGAATCGATTTGGTAATGATCGATTGAGAGAAATGATCGATTAAGGTTAATCGATTGAGAAACGTCATTGCTAAAAGTTTGGAGAACAATAAGAGGCAAATAAGAGGTTGGTTTACCTCTTACCAGATAAGAGAAGAATAAGACATAAGTGCCTCTGCAAAATTAGAAAAAACAAACAGTCTGAATGATCTTACCTCTTAACGAATCAGATATAAGAGGCTGATAAAAACTTTTTTTGAAAAAAAAAACAAGGCCTAAAATGTGCATAATTAAACTCCTAAACTTTTGAGGGCCCATTAGGTTGTTACATCTCACAATGAACACCATTGTCCATGCCCCTACCATGGTGGTTGTTTGATGCAAAATATTTCTAAGAGTTTTTTCTTTAAGCACATACAATTACATTAGTTAACAACTAGTTGTGTGTCCGCACAATACAGCGGGATGTCAAATTTTATTATGAATAAAGAAATTGACATATCAAACATACTCGGTGTATCTCACTCAAAATCAATATCCAAGTGGATAAGATGTACACATACATTCGTATACCCCTGTGACGTAAAGGCTACACGCACCTAATGTGRGACTTAACTTCAGGCCATTTACCCAAACGCTTACCTGATAGCTGTTTACCGGTAAAATTCGTCACTCAAACTTACTATTACAGGTTATAAAATTTCGTCAAATTCATTCAAATTGTAATTTAGAACTCCCTATATGTTAATCTACTTGTGCAACTGCAACCATTGTAAAAAAAACAAATTTTTTATGAATACTTGTAAAAACAAACATATTTGTTTACCAAGCGTTTATCGGGTAAACATTTATCGACATAAAACATCACAAACTTGAAACTTATTTAAAAATTGTGGTCATAGACAAGTAGAATCACATTACACAGGATTGGTTATTAAAACAAATCATGTGGTCCATGGAGCCGTTTACATATCACTTACCTGGTACATGCTTACCGGATCACTTTACCTGATCGGATGAACATAACAAGGATTGAAAATTTTACCCGGTAAAAGTAATGAGAAGGATCGAGAGTCTTACCCATAAGTGAAAGCAATGACTTACCCTGTACACACTTACTAAAAATATTGCATATGATATTATTTTAATAGATTAAAATCTTAATCAGTAAGTTAAGTAAAAGCATGGTAATTTTTCTTAGGAAAAGGGGAACGAAACCCCTGTAAAATTTTATTGAATAAGATAAAAAAATATTACAGAAAAATTAAATGGGCATACCCATTTTTACAAAAATAAGAGAATACCAAAAACCAAGGATCCAAAACCATCTTAACAGTCAAAACAGCAACTCCATAGTCCACAATTGATGTAGTCCAACAATATCAGCCCAAATCAGACCATGGGGTAAGAGGAAGTCCAACAAACCCAAAGCAAACCATCCAGCCTAATCATCCAACCATCATTAAGGCCCATGTAAATTGCATTTAATTGCCCATTTCATATATCCTTACACCACAGCATTACCCAAACAAACCTCCCTTACCAGCCAGATATGTAGAGACAGTGTAGGCAACAGAGAACTGCACGAATAAGAAATGCTATAAAGTGTCCATTCTTCAGTTCCAAACACCACCACTTACCCAAAAACACCTCCTCATACCAGCTGGCCATCTCAATAACAAAAGCACATTGTGCATATAGTAGCCCAAACCTTATAGAACAGGTAACAATCCCAAGTACCAGAATTCCTCAATTGAAAAATTGAGCATACAGTAGCCAACCAGGTAATTTTTCCGTAGCATTAACCAAAAATGATCCACCTTATACCTCCAGATCTAGTAACATAGATTCCTGTCCAACTAAACCAAAACTCCATCAAACAACACATATCAAAGCTCCCAGAAAACAGTTTCAAGATTGCACATAGCCGACAGCAATACCAGATAGCCATATCAAAAACAAGTCCCATCTTATACCTCCAAAACCAACTAAAATCACCTTTTCAGACAGCAACTATAATGAACTTTAACATAAAACAAATATATTTCAAAGAAAAAGAGTTGGAACTTTGCACCATAGAACTGATCTTTTTGAAGATTTTGAATATGGTATCCATATGCTGCTCTACATCATCAGTTCTCTGATCTACTTATTGTGGTCCACCAATAGCATGTGATTCTACATTTTGCTCAACCTTTACCCTCTTAATGCGAAAATCTCCACCCTACAAAAGCATCATGTTCAAGTAGATCAGAGATATCTTACTGTTTGGTGGTTCATAACACATGATCATGATCAAGAGTTTAAGACAACATAAACATGATTAACACTAAACAACTCTTTTTCATAGAAATCATGGATTAAAAGACGAAATGTTAACCACCATGCCAAGATATATATGTCAAAAAGCAACTGTGGTTTAAATGCATGTGAAGTATATATATGTCTATACTATATTAAACATAGTTCCATTATAAAGCCAAAGAAAGACAGTTCCATTAGAAGCTACTGTTGCTAGACAAATCCAACATCCAAACAATTAGTTTAACAATTAATATGAAAGATCAATAATCCCACAAAAACCAGAAAACACAAACACAAATAAAAACGTCTCCCCATCCATGGCCTTTGACTCTACTCCTCCATAGTTTGGTAAGAAAGTTCCAGCTTTATCAAAAGTTCCAGTATTAAAAGTTCCAGTCAAAAGTCAAAATGCATATCTTGATTTGAAGAAAAGCTAAAAAGCTTCAACCAATCATTCAAACACAACACAAATGAAATGAACAGTAAAGCCATATAAAGATTCCAATGTAGGAATTGTTTCCAGTAGGAATCGATTGAAACCTCCACAAATTAACAAAATAAACCCTATCTTAACGCAATCAGATGACGCATTAACTGACCTTTGAAAACCTCCACAGAAATGTATCGTGCTTGATAGATAAATCGTGCTTGATAGATAATCGTGCTTGATAGATAATCGTGCTTGAAAATCACAGAATCGCTTGAAACCTCCACAAAATCGCCTCATGCTTTGATAGGTAAATCATGACAGGAGCGATCATTTATAAGTCGCCTGAATCGTCGCCTTGGAGACTGAATTGGCATCACTGTAATCGTGGAGAGCGTGCGATAGAGAGAATCGGCATCACTGTAATCGTGGAGAGCGTGCGATAGAGAGAGCCGGAGGTTGGGCAGAGTTGTGTTGGGAAGAGGAGCGTCGTTTGGAGTGGTTTAGGGTTTAGCGGCAGCCGGATGTGTGAAGGTGTTTCTGCATTAAAGGGTAGTAACTTAAATTGAAAATGCATAAAAAAGTTGTACATTTTTAAGACTTTAAGACTTTCTGCATTAAAGGGTAGTACCTTATGCATGTTAAGGTGTTTTTAAGACTTTGGGCAAATTTGCTTTATAAAGTAGTATAGATAAGGTAACAAATTATATCATAAAAGTTTTACTTCCGTAGCATAAGATTATGGCTAATTGGTTCGAACTTTACGTCCAAATTCAATCAAGGTCGTAACTTCATAGAACAAGGTCGTAATGTTGCATCAATTGTTGTTTTTTCTTAAAAATTCAAGAATTCTATCTTTAGGTTTATTTTAAATGATTTAGCTATAACAACATCATAATCAATAATACATCCTAGTCGATGTACAACACAAGTCTAGTTTGGAAGACAACCAACTATTACAAAGTCAACCAAAGCTAATATGAATTATCCAAAATCGACCCCACTTCACATTTCCTTTTCCCTTAGACATATACATGTGATTTATCTGGAAAAAAATGGCTTGATTATAACACCCCTAAAAATATGAGGTAATTTAAACCGAAAGTTAAGATTGAATAAAAGCTTAATTATATAAGAGTTTACATCAAAGAACCAGACGGTAGCTAACAACCTACTACTCTAAACCCACTCAAGGTTAAGATTACAGGGTGTCAATACAATCTCCCAAAATAATTTTATCGCATAGCAACTCCAAATATTATCCAAAACTCGGTGTCCCAAAAAACGCCTTTTTCGGCAAACATCAGTCTACTCAAGCACTAATGGCACCACCACCTTGAAATCCTGATATACATGTCATTTAAGGAAAGAAAATGTTAGGCTTAAACTTAGTGTCTTCAAATAGTTAAATAATAAAGCTATGAAACATCTGAAACCAAAAGCATAGCTTTAGTCAAGTTATTTACTCCAATAATATCATTCTCACCCTTGGAAGGGCACAATAATCTTGCAATGATAAGGGTGACCTGATTTACCATTGATAGCCACAAGACATGAAAGTAGGTCACATATCTATACTATATTATAAAGCATTTGACAAAAACTCTTAAAAACCATTTTTTATGCATGAAGTATTGTATATTGATGCATATTACTTAAAATTTTAAAATTACAAGTAAATTATGCACAAGTACAACTTATTAAAGTTTCATGTTTAAATTCGTGTAACTAACTGCGGATAAACATAATCAAATAGAGGATAAACATCTCATTTTAAAATATAAAAAAATCTAAAATATAATTAGGATAATTATCAAGTTCTAACAGAATAATTAATTATTATCTTTACATTATTAAACCAAATATAAATTACTTCGTTATTGAACCTAAATAAAATTATAATAAAAAATTACACAAAAAATAAGAAATTTTAAATAGTTAATTTGATATTAATACCAATATATTTTTGTCAAATTTATATGATATCTTCAAATTTATATTTTATTAAAAAATAAAAAGATCATCGCTTTTTCAAAATCACACAAGACCATATTATAACATCGATTGAGATAAAAAATAAAATAAAATATTAAAATCAAGATGTATTTCGCTGCATTGCGCGAGTACCCTTCTAGTCTATGTTAATGAGCATTATTTATATATTGTCAATCATTAGGTTCAACACTGCAAGTCTATAGTCTAATGAGTTATCAAGCTCAACCATTTTAGGTCTATCGGTTGTGTAATCACCAAGTTCAACCATACTAGATTTATAGCTTGAGATCTCTAAGAATCCTAATTTAGCTCGCTCACTAGAAATTACATTATATTGCTCAGTGATCGATGCCCAACTCCAAGAGTCTACACCATATTGCCTATGAAGACCCGATGCATATTTCAAGTAACAATCAAGGAATATCATCCCATCCATACCAAATAAATTGACTTTCTATACCTATGGATCCATTGCATTATAGTCAAATGCACTATATACTTCTAGATATGGCAATCATATTTAACATATGAACATTTGTGTACAAATAGTTATCAAGTAGGTAAAATCCCTATTTTATCAACAATCCAAAGATAAAATCATTTCTAAACTTTGGTTCTAAAACTCATCATAACTTTAAAATGATCATCTCCAATATATATAAAATCATTCCCATTTCCCCACATTTATTTATCAAAAGACATAAAGCCCCAAATTCCTATAATTTGACCTAAATTGTCCAAAGCCAACAAGATAGGAAATACATGAAATGAGAGCTTTAAGAAACTAAAATACAAAATTTTAACATGTATATAGTTTTAGACAAAACCTAGAAATTTGAGAAACCCTAGAAATGGAAATGGAAATGAAAATGAAAACGAAAACTTGGAGCTTGAATCATAGACTTGAATCCTTAGTTTTGATGAAGGCATACCTTTTTGAAATCCTTGAGAGAATGCGTTAAATGCTTATTAGGTCAAAATAAATGAGAAGGGAAGGAAGAAAAATCGAGTAGAATATATGTAGGTGAATAAATGAGAGAGAAAACCTCAAATTCGGTCCTTTATACACGTCAGACAACTCCCCACGACCTAACCCGCTACTTAGGTCACGGGCGCAGGTCCCCCACATCCAAAGCCAGCCTCACAAAAACTTGTGCAACTTCTCCCGTGAGCTACGTCACATGCCAAGTCGTGGGACCTTCTGTTTCCCACCTCTCTTCATCCAATGACTCATGCGACTGCGACTTGAGGTTACGAGCCAGGTCGGTACCCCCTGTTTTGGTCCTTTTTTTTCCTTTTTCCTGTATTTCCAATTTCAATTTAATACCAAAACTTATATTTAGCATTTAGGTCTAATAAATCAAAATTATAGATCGAAACTCAAGTTCAAAGTTCTTAATTAAATTAATTGAGGATTCCAAGTGTTACATTAATGAATAAAATAGTTTGTATTTCAATATAAAATCATTGTTTAAAAGATGAAATTGATTTTAACCGATTGAATATAATAGAACCTTTGATTGTTGTCAATTGGAGCATCATCGTGTCAGATCAATTAATCAATCTCGTCGAAATTTACACCTTAATTCATGTATGTGTTTAACATTCCATATTCCAAACGCGTGCATTTCATTACATGTATGAAAATTACGTCAAATTCTTACATATATCTTAGTCTGGAAAAAAAATGCTCACGTATTTTTTTATTAATCATCACTCCTAAATTGTCATTGATTACATTTAGATTGTAAACATTTTGCAGCTAAAACTAGTTTACTATTTAGATAACTGAACTAGCATAGCCCTATGCTAAGGGCCCTACGATCAAGGCATACCCCTATAGCTTGGGTGTAGCCTTTATACCTTTCTGAAGGAAAAAATGTTAGATTTCTATTTTACGTTCTATTATTATGTTTGTATGTTGGCTATACAAATCCATTTCAGTTTATGTCTAATCCATGCAAGTATATGATTCATGCTCGTACATGTATTTTCAAGTAATGAATAATATATATCTAGATAGAGGCTTAGGATTGTTTACCTATGTTTTGATTAAATTTGGTATGAATAAGATGATATGCATGATTAAGAGGCTATGTATGGAGAAAGCTTTTATTGAAAGTAACAATTTCATAAGTGTTATGAATGGACAATATGAATGGCTCAAGTTACCGTCAAATAATAAAAATTGATAGATTCTTTGACATTGTCATTAATAACGGAATAGTATAAGTTTGTCTATCGATTTAGTTGATTGAAGTATTTTTATAAATATAACCTAAATTAAAAAACCCATTTCCTAGAGACCCCAAAACCATTTCCTTGGCAAGATGAAGAGATTTGGTGATGCAAACCAGCAAAAATAGTGGAAGAACACCAAATGAGCATGGGAAGGGGGAGGTAGATGAGCCTAGATGACAATGCAAAGAGGCAACAACTGACTAAGAGGACCTAAGTGATCAAATGAGCAACAAAAGATGAATCAGGTGAAGAAGAAAACTCAACAACAACAGAAGCCGAAAAACATTGAAAGAGCAATTGAAGATGCAAGACCAGATAACACTGAATGAGCAGTAGAATGTAAAGTAGGGAGTTGATGGAAAATTTAGTCACTGAATGAGTAAGCAGTAGTTTCGTCACTGACGACGTAAGCGCTTAATTGATAAAAGGACTTCTCTTGGGAAACAACATAACGTCATACCCTTAGATAAAATGAGAAGCGCTTATTCGATCATAGGCATTAAGAGCAAAGTAAACAACCCCTTAGTTACTTATGGATAAGTGATTCCTTGTTACTTTAATATCTATCCAAACATTATAACACATTTCTAATTTGTTTGGCATCTATTTCGACATCCATCATCATATTAAGAACTTCAATATTTGGTGGAAAGCTACTACATAAATACATAGACATATGCTAATCTCATCCCAATACCAGTTTGATCATAAAACAACATATCGACAAATTACTACAGCTTTATATAAGTCGAAAATTAAATTTCAATTTTTCATTCATAACTTACACAAGCTTGATATTTGTTTCATCAAATAAATATTATATCATGTATTTATCAAGTAAAATTAGAGGTGTTACATCGATGATATCTTATGGTTCTCTTTTTATCCATTTTCGTGGAATTCGAGTAACTTTTGTATAATTTCTTATTGCTTGTACACTTGAATTTATCTTAATATATACTCTTGCTAAATATCAAAGTAACTTGCCATCAATGAGTGAGGGAGACAACAAATTAGAAGAATAAATAGATACAAAAGGATGAATTTTTTTGCACTTAAGATGTAACAAGAAAATTTTAGTCCCTATAAATGGTGATTTAATGGATAAAAGCTGATAAAATCGTTATAAGGACCTCATTGAACTAAAATACCAACTTACAGACTACCTCCAAAAAAATTTGGTCAATACAACGATCAAAGATTCACATATTAATCAAATAAGATTTATGTAGTTCACTCTTAACTAGATAATGAAAAGTATGTGTAACTGAAACAAGAAGAGTTATGTGACAATGAAAGAGGTATTACATAACTTAAACACCAACATTATCCTCTCTTAAAGTTGCTTTGATAAATAATAGAGAACATAACTCTGCAAACCAAAAAGACAAGATTAAAACTTAAGAATCTATAAAAAAAAACATATCCCCACGAAAAACAGATGCGACAGAACCAAACCCAAAAAACCAGTTTGGTTTTGTTTTAGAGTTATATGAGCTTAGAATCCATTGATCCCATTCAATGTATTTTTTTCATGCATGTAAATGCCCCTAGAGTCATTGGGCCGATTTAATTTAGGGTTAATTATAGATTTGGTTCCTATAGTTGGGTACTTTATACTAAATTAGTCTCTGAACTTCATATATTATGGAACAAGATTTGTCGTTTGCATGTTTATACAGGTTTGGTCCTTCACCCTAACGATCGTTCATAATCTCTGTTAACTAGAAGGACAATTCTATCTTTTTAACATTTCTCCATTTCAAAATTAAAATTTATTCTTCTTTTTCTGCTTTTTGTTTTTGTCTTTTGATATTTCTGCTTTTTCTTTTTTGGCTTTTTTTTGGCTTTCGATACTTTCTGTTTTTTAATGTTTTAATATTACACACAAACACATGCGTACATATACACACAACATGACTTCTTCGTTGATGACAACCATTAGACCTTACTCCCATCATCAAGCCCAACCATCCATCACTCGCCTCTACCTATAGCACCATTGTGACTACCCATACTAGTGGAAAGACCCCCTCCCCCTCCCCCACACCTTCATCTTCCCCGATTACCTCTATAGCTTACCTCAACCTCTATCACCAACATAATCTACCCCACCACCATATATGTGTGTAGTGTTTGTTTGTCATGTGCTGTGTATCTATTATATGCATGTGTGTAGTGTGTATCTATATGCGTACGTGTTGTGTATGTTGTTTGTGGAAAGAGATGCACCGCAAAAACGACCACTTATGGGGTTCAGGGGAGATGGTAAGTTTGGCATGTATGATGAGAGGAACAGGGGAATGGATAGATACATTAGGGGGATTTGAAGGCAGGTGCATGAATCCCTCTTTGCATATTTCGAGCCTCTTTAAGGTGAGAGAGAAAGAGATGCGGGTGTTGGTGGTTTAGTTGGGTAGTCGTCAAGTTTATGTTGAAAAGTGACAGGTTTTGATAGGTGGTGGGTTTACATCGAAAATTACAGGGTGACGATTCGGGGTGGGAGGCACGAAAACCTACCGTATGTGTGTCTGTATCTCTCTCTCTCTCTCTCTCTCTCTCTCTCTCTATATATATATATATATGGGATGGTTCAAATGAGAAAACCATAATTGTTTAGAACGTAACAAGAAATCTCATAGATTAGATGATATTTTCAATGGTAATGATCTTAAGAACATAGATATAAATAAAGGCGAAATGGTGACCAATTTAATAAACCTAAGAAAAGTTGAGAGAGGTACTTTGAAATTTTATACAACTAAATCAATAAACCAACCCACCTAATCACTAATCCACCTTTTCTTTATTCTAATCTATGTCATGTTTTTTTCTATAATCTTTTTGAATATTAATAATCATCGATTTTTGCTCCAGTTTTTCATCGTGAAATGATTGGTGATATTACAATCTACACATGAGAAGACCACAAATGTTGAAAATGTGAGATCTTATCCTTTAGAATGAGATATATAGATTGTAAAATTGTCAATGATTTCATGGTGGAAAATTGGATCAAAAATCGGTTATCATCCATATCCAAAAAATGTTATAGGAAAAAAATATGAAATGAATTAAGATATTTGATATTTTTTCCATTGTTATCTTAACTAATGAAAAAATTATTGTAAATCTAGTGGTTAAGATTATTTCTACCATTCTCAACATCATGGTGCTTCTCATTTGGCCCTAAAACTCTGTGTGTGGGGGGAGGGGGAAGTTCATTTGTTAACCCAAGTTATTGTGTTAATTTTATGAACTAATCATGCCCATTGATTTTTAAACTATAGGGTTGAGATTAATCATATTATAAATTTAATTTATAACCCTTATAATCTCACAAACATATGCGAACATAGTAGCTCAAGGGTATTTATGTAAAAGAGGAGGTGCAATCAATATCATCGGTTACAAATAGTAAAAATTATATATGTTCAGTTGTGTTCATAATTGCCACAAGTGTTCATATATGTTCAATTTCTGTTCATAATTGCCACAAATGTTCACATATATGTTCAATTTGTGTTCATAATTGCCACAAGTGTTCATATATGTTTATTTGCGTTCATATGGGTGTGTACATTTCAATTTGTGTTCATAACTACCAAGACACTCGCTTTGATTATTTACTTCACTTCCCGATCTCGAACTCCAACTGTCACCATAAACAATTTTAACCTTTTCAATGTTGTCTTGTTGTTTTCCAATGTCTTTATCCATAATAGCTTGAACGATAACAAACACTTTACTAGCGGATCTCCTCCAATCACAAATTTATAAATATTAAAAATGAAAGATCAATATTAAAAAATGAAAAAAAATCACAAGATCAATATTAAAAATGCAAAAACCAAGAGATTTTATGGATCTTGTAACTCCCAATTAATGATATAGGAGTTACAAAAAAAATGACCCATATACCCTTAACATTAAATTCTTAGATAAAGTAGAACCTAATACTAAGATGAATTATGAATGCTTGAAAAAGTTCATGAAGTTAACACAATAATTTGGGTTAATATTTGAATTAAGCGTGCTCTCTCTATATATATATGTACAAAGAGAGAGAGAGAGAGAGTATCAAACAAGAACATAATCAAAATAGGAGGACACAAAAACGACCAAACCCCATGTTATTTTATACTGAAAATCGCATGCGATTATGAAATACTGGCAAAGCATGGGTGAGTGGTCAACTTGGCCTGCGACCTTAGTTCGCCACCAGAGTTACATGAATCACATATGATTTTAGTGTAAAATCACATATGATTTTGCCATTTTCGTGTTTTTTATGTGTTAACTTTTCTCGTTTGAATTCAACTCTATATTTATGAGAAAAAAATATAAAAGTAATTTGGGGTTGTACAAAAGTAAAAAAGACAAAAAGTAAGAAATACAAAAAATGTTATAGGTCAAAATGAATAAAATACAAAATGGATTAATAATATAACATTTTATTAAAGATCATAATTAAGTATTTTGTTAGAACTCAATGATTATTTTAATTATATTTTAGATTTTTTATATTTAAAATGAGATGTTTATCCTGCATTTGATTATGTTTATCTGCAATTAGTTACACGAATTCAGATATGGAGGTTTAATAATTTGTACTTACGTACAGTGTACTTGTAATCTTGAATTTTAAGTAGTATGCATTAATAAACAGTACTTTACGCATAAAAAATAATTTTTAAGAGTTTTTGTCAATTGCTATATAATATAGTATAATTTATGTGTTTTTAAGAAAGCAATAATGATTTTATTTTTGAATACAATATAAATTTGAAGATATCATAAAATTTTGAAAAAAATGTATATCAATGTTAATATCAAATAACTATTTAAAAGTTTTCATTTTTTATGTAATTTCTT
>NC_037544.1:28433620-28442158 GCF_001531365.2 Cynara cardunculus var. scolymus | reverse complement strand
TGTTTCATATTATGTGGGTTCTTGTTTAAACCGTTCAAGTGGTGTCCGGATTGATATCCGGATAATAAACCGCTCATGTATTGACCGGATATCAATTAAACCGGCCAAGAGGTGACCGGATATCAATTAAACCGGCCAAGAGGTGACCGGATATCATTTAAACCATTCAAAAGATTTAGTATATTGAGCGGATTAGTCTAAACCGGTTAACATTGTAAGTGAAGTATTGTCCGGATTTGTAATCCGGACAAAGATGTTAACTCAATTTCAAGTGTTAAGATTGACCGGACTTCAAGTCCGGATAAAGAGATAGAAAGTTTTTGAAATATTTTTAAGATGAAATGGCGGTGTAACCGCGAGAGAGAGAGATGAAATGGCGGTGTAACCGCGAGAGAGAGAGAGATGTAATGGTGGTGTAACCGCGAGAGAGAGAGAGAGAGAGAGATGAAATGGTGGTGTAACCGCGAGAGAGACGTAATGACGGTGTAACCGCGAGAGAGATGTAATGGCGGTGTAACCGCGAGAGAGAGATGTAATGGCGGTGTAACCACGAGAGAGATAAAATGGCAGTGTAACCGCGAGAGAGAGAGAGAGAGATAGAGAGAGAGAGAGAGAGAGAGAGATGAAATAGCGGTGTAACCGTGAGGGAAATGTAATAGCGGTGTAACCGCGAGAGAGATGAAATGGCGGTGTAACCGCGAGAAAGATGAAATGGCGGTGTAACCGCGAGCGAGAAATATAAATATGATTATATTTCAGAACAGGTTTGATTCAGAACTGATTGTTTGGAATGTAAGTTGTTTGTTTTGAGATTTATACACTCACTAGACCTTTTGGTCTAACGCTCAGTTGTTGGACTAACCTGTTTTGCAGGTCAGCGTATTTTGCAAGATAAGGGCAAAGGAAAAGTTTAAACGATGATAATAGTTTGTTCATATATGTATTAAAGATGTATTTTGTTAGTCCATGTTTTGTAATAATTCTGTTTTTTTTTTTTAGTATTATGAATATGATGATGTGAATTATATGTATATGGGATTATGAGGGTTGTTACACTCCTCTACCCATATTCGGTTCTTCCATGAGTACTCGGGGTATTACTTCCCATGGTCAGCTGTGGAACTTTTAATTGCGGGTAGTTAGGTCGAAGATGATTTGGTGAGTTGCAATTGAAACATCTTTTAGTCATCGGGCAATTTCTCGACAAGTGACCTGCCTCACCACATTGAAAACATTTTTTCGGGTTTGATTTGAAATCACCTCGATGGATATGATGACATCGAGGACAAGCTTTTTCACTAGATCTCGAAACAGATCGATTTTTATACTTCACAGACTTAGGCCCTCGGTATCCTGTCGATGATCTTTCCCATTTTCTTTTCTCAATCACTTTTCCTTCTTCATGTCTGTTTTTATTTCTTTCTGTCACTTTTGCTGCATCTACTGTCAAAGAAAACGTAGGCGCATTCATGACTATCACAAACTCTCGAATTGATGGTTTCAATCCCCAAATATATCTCTCCACCTTTCTAGATTTAGACAAGATATAATGTTCGGCAAATCGAGAATATTCAATGAATTTTTTTGTATATTCTCGTACAGTTCTGGTACCTTGTTCCAGCTTCAAGAAGTCTTCTTCCATCTGTCTTATAGCGACAAAAATGTTCTTTGAATCTATTAACAAACTGTGTCCATGATAATGTTTGCAAGATGTATGTTCTGGCTAATGATTCCACTTCCCACCAGAATAGTGCATTGGACTTCAACACAGAAATGGCGAATCTGACTTTATCTGTCTCTACACATCGGATAGTATTGATATCGATTCGATTTATTTGATCCAGCACATAGCTTTAACCGGATCTCTTTGTCCAGAAAAAGGTGGTGGCTTGCAAGTTAAAAACATCTTGATATCTGCTTCTTTATTGCTTATGATTGGACTGGTGGATTTATTTCAACCCTTCCAGTTTCGATTCTGGTGGGTATCCCCATGATAGAAGTCAAAGTTTCTCTTAACCTTCCCATCTCGTCAGCCAACATGTCTCTAGTCACATATTCAGGTTGGGGCATCTACTCTTGATTCACATTTTTAGAATTAGATTCTCCATGATCTGCATAAGTTTCAGATTGACTATTTCTGCCTCAAGTTTGCCCTCTTCCTCTGCCTCTGCCTCTGCCTCTACCTCTACCTCTGCCCTTAGATGTACCAACAGCAACAAGAACATGGGAATCCTGTTCATCCTTTCAGATCTTCGGGATCTACTAGTCATCAATAAATTTTAATGTTAATTATCATATTTTCACATTCCCAAATATAATAAAGTGTCCAAGTTCAATTATGTACCTGTAGATTCAATAATACACTGGCCAGATGTAATTTGCATATACCTTACACACTGATCCCTTAACTTATCATATTTATTTCCAAAGGTGTTAACTATGTCAGGGAACCCTAATATGCAGTGAAACAGTTTAAGCCTATGTATCATCATGTGAATACCTAAATCCCTTAAACTTAGGCTCTGATACCACTTTTGTAACACCCCACATCTCACATTGCATATAACATATAATTCATCCAAAGAAATACATGTATTACCCCACTAAGGTCAAGAGTACAAGAAACTAAGATACAAGATCCACACCCTTATATTCCAAAATACATGTTCTTGTACTACATAACATTCAACTTCAAACACATCCATAGATTAATCTTCACATAGCTATACACATAGGGGAAAAAAAAATCATATTTTCCCTTTTCCTTTACTATCATTATACTCTGCTGTTCCTGCAATACATATTTGAAAACAAAATGAGGGTTAGACTTGAAGGTCTAGTGAGATCCCTTTTTCCATGTAGTTGCAGGGTGAGGATCAACAAAACATTATTAAAATCAACTTTTCACATAATGGAAGCATAAATCCATAATTCATTTAGTCCATCGATCCTCTGGTTCTATAGACCATACAAAAAGATTTTCATCAATTAGTAGGACCAGAGCCCCTCTGGTTCCTCTAGCCAGAGCTTCTGGTTTCACTAACTAGAGCCCCTCTTAAGTTCAATGTTCATATAAATACAAAGTCAATGTACAAGGATGGATGAAATAGTTTTCCAAGTATGAATTGTATGAAATAGAAGCTTAAGTATGACCAGAGCCTCAGGTCCTACTAACCAGAGCCTTTGGATCAAAACCCATGACCAACCAGAGCCCTTCTGGTTCAACGTGAAGACCAACCAGAGACCCTCTGGTTCGTCCTTCTTTGTATAAAAAGTTTTCTAAGTTAAAATAAAAGTATAAAATCTTATGAACACCTTTTAAAACATAATCTTGACATAAAGCTCCTATCTAATAGATACAGAGCCACTGGTTTAAGTAAAAGATTTGTAAAAGACTCATTTCATGATCAAACCATCATCCAAAACCCCTATGGTTCCTATGTCAGGAACAACCAGATCCTGCTGGTTCCTTTCAAGGAACAACTAGAGCATCTTTGGTTCCTCGTAAATCCAACACTTTGTCAAAATCATAGTTTATCCAAAACCATTGGCAATAAGCCAAGTTTTTCCCTTCTCAATAACATCATTATTATCATTTCTAATAAGAGCAACATTCCTGAGTCCTCAAATCACAAAAAAAATAAGAACTCAAAACTATTGCAATCTTAAAAGACATTATAGCATGAGCTATAATAAATACCACACATACAAATGTCATCCTTGTATATGAAGGTACACCTCTCCTTAATATGCCACCCTTATCCCATGGTACACCTCTCCTTGAAATGCCACCCTTATTTCCACATCAAATTTATAGATTAGTTCCAAACGAAAACAGACCGAAGTCACAACCGTCTTGAAGGAACATCCTCTATAGTTTTAACCATCCAAAATCTATAGATTAATTCCAAACGAAGACAGACCGAAGAAACAACCGTCTTGAAGGAATATCCTCTATAGTTTTAACCAATAATGGTTTCAAAACAGTTTTATCTCAAAACTTTGAAACTCAAGAACCAACAGTTTTTTAATATCATTTCCAAACTCAAAATCTTCTTTAATCCATAGAATAAAATATCATCCACAACTGTTTTAAAGAAACAAAAGCTTCTTTATTTTCTAAAAACAGTTTCCACAACCCAGATTCATAAAACTCAACTTCAACTATCAAAAACAGTTTTTACCATTCTTCTTCAAAATCAGCCATCAAAATCATATATTTCAAATAACCTCATTTAAAGGTTTTAATATAAAAAATTCACCTTAATATGCACAGATTTGAAATTTTAAATCGCACGACAACTTCTTCAAATATTCACAAAATCTCCAAATCACTTTTAGGCAAGATTTCTTCTCAAGATAAGATTAATATTATCTTCTTTATATATATATATATATATATATTTAGCAAAGGTGGTGTGGATTATTAATATAAAACTCTATAGGGCGGTGGAGGTTTATTATATTTAAATCTCCTTTCTTAACCACGAAGGTTGTCTACCTTCATATTTTAATATTATCCTATGTATGCATATCACCTTACCTGCACACACATATTTTTAACATCTTCGCATGTATGCATAATATCATATCCACATATATGTATGATTCATGCATCAACTTTTAATTAAGCATGCATATTATCACATATTCACATATAATCACATAAAGGTTACATTAACCAATACCGTCTAAAATCCAGGTTATCACACTGGATGTCCATGAGCGTTACTCACCCGTCCGCCACTGGAAACATCAATCCAACTAGTAGAGGACTATAAATGGATCATTTTTTTTATTTCTGCAATAGAGTTTTTCGAAAAAAACCTGCTAGTGGAGTAAGACCTCCTTGGGATAAGAGACAAAGGGCTAAAGAGACATTATCTCTACCCCTTCTTACCTTGAAAAAGCGGGTAAGCAGTCAGTAATGTCTTTTTTATGGGCACTTTATTCTGGATCTGCTTAGAAAAGGTCAACGTTCTTCATACGTTTTCAATATGAAAATAAAAATGCAAAATAAAAAGGCAAGGCTAGTGACTGGAGTGAAGTCGTAACAAGGTAGCCATACTGGAAGGTGCGGCTGGATCACCTCCTTTTCAAGGAGAGCTAATGTTTGTTGGGTATTTTTGTTTGACACTAGTTTGATCTGTCTTAATTCTGTCCTTTATCCGAGTATCGGCCATTTACCCCACTTCCCTCCACACTTCTGCTACAAAAAAAGGTTGTGATAAGAAACGCTCAATTTTTCGTGCTATTTCTACGGTTAAACGATCCTCTCGGAAAAATTTGATGCTATCATATAACTTTGTATCGGATAAGTTCACGTCTTGGTTGAAAGGAATTCCTAAGAATCCAATGAACAAAGTAAAAATTGAATTTTAGAGTTTGAAGAGTTTTTCAGTGGCATGTTTTGGTCCTCTTCCCTATTACTTAGAAAAAATGAGCCACCGGCATCTGTAACTATAATGGTCCTAAGGTAGCGAAATTCCTTGTCGGATAAGTTCGGTTTGTACTATAATACCTTGTTTTGACTGTATCGCACTATGTATCATTTGATAACCCTGAAAATCCATCGAATACGGCTTTCCGCAGGATTATATAGTAACAGATCGCTTCTTCCAAAACTCTCCCCATTTGTTCCGCTCACAAAAATCCAATTAGTCTGCTTCTCATGTTCCGTGAATAGCCAGGACATTGAAGAATATCCATAAAGGAATTTTGGGAATCGGTTTGATTATATAGATTAACGTAGTTGTATGTAAGGAACTTCAATTGCGCTCATATTCATCATTGTAGGAATTGGGTTCAAATAATTAGTGAATCTCGGAGAGATATTTATATTTTATAATTACTTTTAGTGCAAAAAGTGAAACAAAACCACATAATTGTTGGAAGTGTGGTATGCGATGAAGATGTTTCATGACACTTCTACTCTCTTCAATACTTGCTCTAATTAATGTATCTTGGGACTAAATGAGTTTATTGATCTTCTTCATAAATGTCGGTAGATTTGATTCCGTAGAATCCAAGTAAGTTTTCAACTTGGAATGTTGGCTCTCCACTCTATTACTTGTCCAATTTTCGAAGTGGTGAAATTTGTCAGTCCAAACAGATACAAACATTTCTTTATATGGTATCAACCATGCGTTATTCAGATAAGCAAAAACAGCTGAAAATTTGAACAAAATTATTTGAATTTCATGAATAGTAATTGTTAAACCTATCAACATTTTTATTTATAATATATTTGAGTGTACCTGGATAGCTTAGCAATACTGCTTCAAGTTTTGTGAAATTAGACAGGTAAGTTTCATCTAATTCCGAAGCAACTAATGTCACCCATGTATTGTAAAAGGAACTCCAAGCATGGTTTGATGTTATTGAAGTATACAATTTCTCATAATACATGTGGATAAATACATCCTTCCATTAATGATTGTATACAATTTAATGCCCAAGTATAAATTGGATATCTATTTCTTGTGCATAAAGACAAATGCTACCCAGAATGTCTTATTAGTTGAAGTTACAGCAATAATCTCAAGGAGAGGCATCTCAAACATGTTCGTTTCATAGGTAGCATCCAACAACAATACGTGTGGAAATGCACGCCATATCTCTAATGATCTAGGATGAGCAAAGAATAAGTCTTCCAATTCATTGGTCGAGTCATTTGCCCGATCATAAAATACGTAGCCTTCATCTTGTAAAAATGACATCACAACTTGCATTCGAGTTCTACCTGCATTCTTCTTAAGTCGAAGTTTTTGGCATTAATTGTATATCATCTTTTTTGTAGACACATTATCTGAATACTGTTGTTTGATTGTTGATAAAATATCTCTAGGTTTCACATTGTTGGCTGACAAATCTTCCAGTAATCATGCTTGAGTTTCAGACAGTCATCTTGCATATGCATGACCCTCCAGATGTAATGCAAATTCATGATTATGTGCTTCACATTTCGCAATTAACGTACAACAATCATTACCCAAATGCTTTCCTACCAAGCAAAATGGGCAATTTGTTTTTCTTGTTCCAGTATGTTTACTAGAGGTTTTGTTACCTTTGTGCATACCACCACAATCACATTGCAATACAACTTTAGATGGGTCCCCATGTGAGTCACTTTTGCTTCTTTTGATAACAATAATGAAATCAAGTGAAAATGCAACATTCCGTACCCAATCAATTAGATCTTGACGAGAATTAAACACCTGAAATTGACTTTTTTTAAGTTACAACTACTAGTTTTACAATATAATTTAACAAGAATAAATGAAACTTAAAGATAATATATCGGTAGAAAATGCAGATTGTTGAGGGTTTCCATAAGCTCCAGTTGACTTGTTTGGATGCACATTGTCATCTTCTCCCCAACAACATTTTATAAGTTTTATACCGGTAGAATGGATGTCACATTCTGAATAATAAACGTGAATAGTGATATGAATAGTGACAATAAGATTATTATCATGATTTTATCATAAAACTATCATTTAACCGTATTCCGATAATATTAATTGTTAACATTTGGTTTTGTGTGTGTATTCAAAAACTAAAAAAGATGATGAGTGGTCTTACGTGTTTTTTCTTTCTTATTCTCTAACATTCTTCTTTGCTCCTATTCTTCCTTTTTTCTATCAATGTACACTCTCTGTTAAGTGAAAGTTTGGAAGCCAACTCACATATGTAAATTGTAAAATGAAATGAGTGTAATTAAATCAATATACCTATATGGTTGGGGCAGGAGGGTCTCTTAACGCCTTCTTGAAGAAGGAGGAGGAGGAGGAGGAGGAGGGGAGAAAATTATATAAATGATATTAGTGTTGGAAATGAAGTAAGGTATGGATAATATATAAAGGATAATATATTTACATATATATAGATATATATATATATATATATATAGAGAGAGAGAGAGAGAGAGTGTGAGTTTGTTTTAAATGCAACTCATCGCAATTGTACAACCAATGCAAAATAATAAATTGAAATATTTATGGAAATGATGAGAGTTCATTTATTATAATTTAAATATTTATGGAAGATGAATAAGGTTCATTTATTATGACTAATCGTTTATATTATGAAACAATCAAAACTTCTATTAAATTACATATTCATCAAATTAAATGAATGGTTGAAATTGAGTTGTATTGGTTGTACAAATGTAAGGGGTTGTATAATAACCCACCTCTCTCTTTATATATATATATATATATATATATATATGTATGTATATGTGTGTGTGTATGTGTGTGTATATTAATTTATAGATTAAAATGTTATGAAAAAAGATATATAACATCTATTTAGAAATATTATCCGTCCAAGCCTGAGAAATTTGAAATACAACTTATTGTAAAAATAATTACATTTTTGAAGTCACTATATTTTTAGTATGGTTTTGAATATAATATTACAATTACTGAAAATAAATTAAATTTAATCGAAACTTATATTTACAGTATGTTCATAAAAAATCACTTTTAAATTGACATTTTTAAAAATATTTAAATAACTAGAATAAAATTCCAA
>NC_037544.1:28428409-28433031 GCF_001531365.2 Cynara cardunculus var. scolymus | reverse complement strand
TATTATTACCTTATTCTTCATCTTCATTTTTTTTTTGTCTTCATCTACTTCATTTTCATTTCTAATCTTAAAAGTTCTTCTTTATGTATGTAATTTCATTTTAAATCAAGCATTTTTTTTTATTAATTGCTTCTTGATTTTATTACTCTCATTTTGTTTTATAGTTTACAATTGTCTATTGACCTCCAAACTCCAAAATTCTAATCTTTATTTCCACTTAATAAGCGATATTGAGGAATACAAAAGTATACATTGCTTTTACGAGTTAATTATAATGTTAATTTATAATAAGTGAAAATGTAATATAAATTATTTTATGTTTTGTTGGGTTTGAGTTTTTGTGATTAATGTTGTATTCAAGCTAAGTTTCTCCATTGTAAATTGTAATGTAAATTGTCTACTATAAATAGGTTTTACACTTTGAATATCAATACAAGTTAACCTTTGAAGATTCTCTTTCAACTTTCTACTACTTTCTTATTCATATTTTCTCATTTTGTGTTCTTGATCTTAAATTGAAGATTGGTTAATCAATCTGGGAACTATCAATTGGTATCAAAGCAGATTGCAACGGCTTAGACTAAATCGGAGAATCGAATTGAATTGGACTGTCCTTGAATTGATCGCACATTGTTCTTGACTGTTTCATTGAACTCTACTCAAATCCTTCAATATTTGTGTGAATTAAATTGTATAATTGATTGTTTTTGATGCGATTTGTGATTGGAAACATAACTGAATCATTAAATTGCATAATTGAATTGGTTTTTTGATTCAATTTTGAGTTTTTGAGTTCTTCATACTGATCATCTTACTTTTATCAAATTGGTTGAATTTGATATGTTTTTGTTCGAAAGTGGTCTCATAATTCTGTTTGTGGTATATTTTCGAGTCAATCAGTACTTGTTTCATTCAATTTGGTATTGATTTAAGTATTTTGGTTCGAAATCTGGTCTTTTTTGCATAAATGTATCTTCATCGCCTGATGAAGAAATTCAACAAGCGATAAAAGTATCTCATCGACTGTTGAATTTACATAGTTTGTTGATTTTGCCTTATTTGTCAGGTTTATAATTCTCATCGCCTGATTTTTGCAAGTATTTTCCTTATTGCAGAGCCTTACCCAATAACCTTTGTTATTCGGATAAGTTGTGTCCGATTAAAGAGTACCCAGATAGTGCTTAGTCCGATAACCTTATCAGGATAAGGTGTGTCCGATTAAACAGTATCCAGAAAGTGCTTATCTGATAATCACTGTTATCCGGTGAAGAGGTATCCGATAACCTTTGTTATCCGGAGAAGAGGTGACCGATAACCTCTAGTGATCGGTGAAGGTGTCCGATAAGGAAATTTCTAATTGTATTGTATCCGATAAGGTGCTATCCGTATAAATGTTTAGCGGTTAATGTGATAACCGGATCCTGGCTATCACCTGAGGTAATAAATACGTGATTATCTGTTAAATAATTTCATGATAGCATGATAAATTGTTATATTTGATCATGCTAGTACATGCATAGGTGTATATGTATGTGTGAATATGCATGTGTGTGTGAACAAGAGTCTCATGTATGCATGCATGTGAGGGGGAGGCTTTAGTAGCCGACTTTCCTGAAAAGGAAAGTATAAAAGGAGGAGTTAAGCCTCCTTTACACCCTTCTGTTCATTTTTGAATAAGTTGAGCGATTTAGAAGAAAGAAAGAAGGATTGACCGGATTTTTGATTGGGATCAAGGAACAGATTCAAAGTGGAGTTCAATCTTATTTCTAAAAGATTGTAAGGTGAGTGATTTAAATATTTTAATCTCCTTGAAATGTATAATTGTTGTATAAACTTTTCACCCTGTTTGAGTTTAAATCGTACGAGTGTTGTCCGAATTAGAATAAACCGGACAAAGGGTTGTCTGGATTGGGCATAAACCGGATATAGTGTTGTCCGATTAAAGATAAACCGATCATAGTATTGACCGGACTTGTTCATCGAGAAAAATTTATCATTGTAAACCAGTCAATGGTTTTAAGCGGAGAAGTATGAATACGACTAAGAGGTATCCGGCTTATCTAAGTCGGACAAAGCCTGTGTCCCGATTGTTAAATGGGACAAGGCATTGAGAAAGGGTTGTGCGGATTCTTAAATCGGACAAGGCATTGAGAAAGGGTTGTCCAGATTGGTAAATCGGACAAGGGTCTTATATTGACCGGAATGGTAAATCGGACACCATGAATAGTGTTGTCTGAATTAGTAATACGGCCAAAGTTTGACCGGAGAGGAAATCCGGTTAAGTCTATATTGACCGGATTTGTGTGTTGACCTATGTATTAATCATCATTTTGTTATTCTTTTAACAAGAAATGGAAATTTTGATAAAGATGATTTTGAACTGATAATATTCCACTAACTGAGGTCTGTTCTATATGGAATTGTTTTGAGAAATGTTTTCAAGAAGAAATAAGGGTGGCATATCAAGGAGAGGTGTACCATGGGATAAGGGTGGCATATCAAAAAGAGGTGTACCTTTGGATATAAGGGTGGCATTTGTATGTATATTATGTGATATAACTCTTACTATTATATCCTATAAGACTACCGTGGTCTGGAATCTTTATTTCTTTGTGATCTAAAGGTTTAGGATTAGGGTTCTTAATGGAAATCATAGTCTGGATGTTATTGAGGAGGAAATAACAAGTTTGACCTGAAACTTTGAATAAACATTGTTTAATTAGAAAGGTTTAAAGTGGCACTGTGATATACATGGCTAGTACAAACCTATTTGGGTTTTGATGTATTATTTGCAAGCATTGAGTTTGGCTTGAAAAGGGGAAATGTACTGATAATTATGTTTTTACTTGTTCATGTATTTGTTATACATATGAAAAGTTGTTTTACATAAAACTTTTAGTGATTTTCACCGTGCAATAACATAAAAGGGGAACTCACTAGATCTTTCGGTCTAACCCTCGTTTTGTGATTTTAAATATGTATTGCAGGAAGTGCAGTCGATAAGGGAAAAGAGAAAATATGATAAACTATGTGTATATCTGCATGAAGATTTGCTGATGATATGTATAGTTTTGATAGGCAAAAGTTGATTAGTACGAGAATTGTATTTTGAATTTTTGGATCGTATATTATGTATTGGTAGATTCTTGTAGTAAGGGACCTATGTGGTGTATAAATATTATTTCTTGTGTATGAAATATATAATACATGCAATGTATGGAATGGGTGTTACAGTTAAGGAATTTTTGAGCGATAAGGATTTGTTCGATAAGACTTTGTTCAGTTTTGTCCGATAAAGAATTTTGTTGTCCAATAAGTTTGTTTTTGGTGTTAATTTTGTCTATGTTTTGAACTACAAAAAGATCTTTTTGATTAATCATTGTTTTGTGAAAATTTGAAAATGGCATTAAAATTTGAGAGAGAAAATAAAGATTGAAAGAATTTCTGAGTTGGAAAAGAAATTCAAAATGGAGCAAGATAAGTATGCTAAAATGTTTTATGAAAATCATTCAAATCTTTCATGAGCTAAATATTTAGGTAAAGATAATGAAAATTTTCTTGAAGAAAAGAAATTCTTACAAGAACAAATTGATGAGTTCATGGATAAAGGTTTTTCATCATTTACAGGAAAGAAATGTGAAGTAGATAAATGAAAATTATGAGCTGACTAGAAGAGTTTATGAAGTTGAGTTAGAACTGAATTTAGAAAGAGAAGTAATTGAGAAGGAAAAGAAGAAAGTAACTGAATTGGAAAATTTGCTAAACTCTAAAAAAGTAAATAATGATAAAAATGAATGTGAGAAAGAAAAGTGTAACACCCCCAAACTCACATTGCATATAACATATAATTCATACAGAGAATACATGTTAAATCCCATCAAGGTCCAAAGTACAAGAACTATATTACAAATACAGAGTCCAAAAATTCCAAAATACATGCTCATGTACTACATATCATCTAATTTCCAAAACATATTCATAGATCTTTATATAGCTATGCACATAGGAAAATAGATCACATTTTCCCTTTCCTCTTACTATCATTATATTCTACATTTCCTGCAATACATATTTGAAAACACAAAATGAAGGTTAGACCTGGAGGTCTAGTGAGATTGTTGGATCGATTAACTCGGTTTCTTGGTATTAATTACTTACTTGGATGATCTGTTTGACAGGGATAATGCAGCGRAAAWGATATRAATCAACCAAAGTAGAAATCAATAAGAACACAGTAATGAAGATTGATGAACACGAGAGAACTTCAAATGATTTTCAAAAGATGAAAATGTTAACAATTACAGTACGGAAGCACACCGAAATACAAGAGCCTACGCTGCTATTTATACAAGCAAATAACCGTTTTCTGACAAGACCTAAAGCAAATTAATCTAAGYCGTTGGATCATAAACAGGTTACAGACAAGAACACGTGATAAGCACGAGCAGCTAGTAAACCTAAGTAAACAGCTTAAAGAAGATCTATGCAGAAGACATGCTGCAGAACCTYTGTGAGACACGACAGAGGTTCTGTCGTCTTTGACTTGTAGCACCGTCTATGCAGAGGACCAGTTTACAGAACCTCTGTGAGACACGACAGAGGTTCTGTCACTTGAGACTTGA
>NC_037544.1:28426588-28428309 GCF_001531365.2 Cynara cardunculus var. scolymus | reverse complement strand
TATCATTCGAGTATTCAGGCAGCACCTTTTGAAGTTTTGTATGGACGAAAATGTCGAACTCTTTTGTGCTGGAATGAAATAGGTGAAAGACAGTTAGCTGGGCCTGAGTTAGTTCAGCAAACTGCAGATAAAATTGGGGTAATACGAGAACGAATGAAAGCAGCGCAAGATAGACAAAGAAGTTATGCAGATAAACGTCGGAAACCGATTGAGTTCCAGATAGGTGATAAAGTGATGTTAAAAATATCACCATGAAAAGGTATAGTACGTTTTGGAAAGAGAGGGAAGTTAAGTCCAAGATATGTCGGACCATTTCCTATTATTGGGAGAGTTGGGGAAGTGGCTTATAAGTTAGAACTTCCAGTAGAATTAAGTGGAATACATGACACGTTTCATGTGTCAAATATGAGGAAGTGTCTAATAAGTCCATATGTGGCGGTACCACTACCTGAGATTAAGGTAGATGAAAAGTTATGTTTTGAAGAAACCCCTGAGCAGATTACTGACTATAAGGTGAAAAAGTTACGAAACAAAAAGATTGAGTTAGTAAAGGTTCAGTGGCGTTATCATAAAGGGTCAGATGCCACTTAGGAACCAGAGTCGGAATCCTTTTAAGGAGGGGAATATTGTAATAACTTGGTTATTATTATTTTGATTATAAATATATATATATATATATATATAATATATGTATGTATGTTATGTATGTATGTTATGTATGTATGTTATGTATGTATGTGATTTGTGTGTGGGAGCATTTAAAAGAAGAAAAGAAGGGGAGAGGGTCGGCTATTAAGCCGCCTCTCAATTCCCTTGTGGTTATGTGTGTTGATATAAATAGAATTTATGAATAGAAAACACACAACACACTTTCCATATTTAGAAGTTTTTCTCTGAGAATTTGAAGAATTCGCACAAGAAGAAGAAGAAAAAGGTTTCAACAGCTTTGATTCTCGATTTGTTAAGGTGAGTGTATTAAGAGCTTTGGATATGAATTGCTTTCATACAAATTGATAAGCATTTAGAACTGATTATATTGAATTCTATAGCATTTTATGGAAGTTCTTGATTAAACCGTATAAGTGTTGTCCGGATTATAATCCGGATAACTAAACCGGCCGAGAGGTGACCGGTGTATCGTCTAAACCGGTCATGTGGTGATCGGTTTATTTCTAAACCGCTTGTGAGAAAAGGTTTAAGTCTATAAACCGGCTAAGGGGTGACCGGTATACTTTAAACCGGTCAAAAGGCTAAATGATGTATTGTCCGGTATACTCTAAACCGGACAAAGGGTGAATGGTGTATCGTCCGGTTTACTCTAAACCGGACAACGTTATATATGAAGTATTGACCGGACTTGTAAACCGGACAAGAATGTTATATTTTCATGTTTATAATGACCGGATTGCTAAACCGGACAAGGGAGTTGGTTTATTTTCAAAGTGTTTTTGACCGGACTTCTAATCCGGACAAGTCTGATCGGACTTCAAGTCCGAATAAAAAGGAGATGTATTTAAAAGAATATTTTTGGAATGATATATTGAGCAGTGTAAACTGCGTGTGAGATGGCGGTGTAACCGCGAGAGTGATATGAGCAGTGTTAACTGCRTGTGAGATGGCGGTGTAACCGCGAGAGTGATATGAGCAGTGTTAACTGCGTGTGAGATGGCGGTGTAACCGCGAGAGTGATATAATGAGCAGTGTAACAGCGAGTGAGATGG
>NC_037544.1:28382170-28425708 GCF_001531365.2 Cynara cardunculus var. scolymus | reverse complement strand
GACTCCCCTCTTCCCCATCAAAATTTAAACAAAGAATTATACACCCACACACACTCTCCTAATCAACCATAATTATATCAAACATAATTTAAAACTTTAAAATACTTAAACCGCATATTACACGTTTATTTGTACATTTTTCTGCTATTACAATCATAATCGTTTTGATTACGTATATGCAGCAGGTTAGGATCAATATGTGTTCATATTTTGCTCCATATGTACATATATGCAAACTCGGGTTCGTATTCGAGACAAGGGTTCATACATGTTAATTTGTATTTGAAATTGTAACAACTGTTCATATCGTTTTGGGGGTTGTTCATATGGGTGTAGATGTGTTCATCTTCATCAATATGTTTTCATATGATCACATATTATCATCTCTATTATGCCATTATGTTTGGACTAAATACTCTTGTAGTTGTTCACACATTGTTCATTCCTTGTTCACAAAGATGTTCGTATTTACTCAATAATACACACGTAGACCAAGACTTAAATAAAAAACACATACAACATAAATAATGGATCATATAACAGGAGATGTGTTTGTATGGTTGTCCGAAGGTTCACATTGCTGAATTTCTGTTCATATCGTGTTCAAAAGTGTTCATCACATATAAGTTGTATTGGTGATTTAATATTGTGTTAAGTAAGAGACATATAAGATAAATTGTAATTGATGTATAGGTTTAATTTGTAGTACTAGATAAATGATGCATTCGTTTATTTGTACATTTTTTTGCTATTACAATTATAATCGTTTTGATTACGTATATGCAGCAGGTTAGGCTCAATATGTGTTCATATTTTGCTCCAAATGCACATATATGCAAACCCGGTGTAACATCCAATTTCTATTATGCCCAAATTATTTGCTAAGTATATTTAATTATTAGGTAAAAGAAAACCTATAATTTAGTGGGAGTTTTGGTCTGAAATTTTAGAATTATACTTCTTAAGAGTATATTAGAGGATTTGGGAAAAAAATTTACGTCAAATAGATACGTAAAACTGATTTTTTGGGAGATCTTTTTTGGAATATTTTTGTTGGACGTTATAAATTATCTCTTTATGAACGTGTAGTAGAAAACCTCATAGAAAACGAAGGTCCGAGTGAAAAGTTATGAATATTTTAAGTATTGATAGCAAAATGGGTACGTAGCTAGGTCAACCCGACCCAATTCGGGTTTTAGCATAATAAATTGGATTTTTGGCCCATTTTTCATGTCATCTAAGTCCAGAACTCTCACACACACTAGNTGTATTAAAGATACATTTTGATAGTTCACGTTTTGTAATAATACTGTTTTAGTATTATGAGAATGATGACGTGAATTATGTATATTTGAGATGTGAGGGTTGTTACATCTTCCTTTAGCATTTGACTCCTCAGATCTCATCTCTCCTCGACCACTTGGGTTAACACGATTAACCACTGACCCACGACCAGTTGGAATGTAACTAGATCCTCAGCCCCCAGAGTATCCAGATCCTCGACCTCCCGCAAAACCCGACCCTCGTCCCTTAGCTTGTGGACAGTCAGCTACATGTTGAGAGGAATTACATGTAAAACATCTTTGTACCAATTGACATTCTCGAGCTATATGTCCTGGTTCCTGACATTTAAAACATACCCTTGACTCGATATTACAATTCCTTGATGTACCTTATGACATTGTGTACATGCCTTATTAGCAAACTTTGGCACTGGTCGATTCAAACTTTCCATAAACCTTGGTCTACGAAAATCAGTCATTGTAGCTTCCCTCTTTCTTTTATCTCCAACCCTTTCTTGTGGTTGTCGATTGATGTCTTGTTCCAGTATCTCAACAGCATCAACTGCTGCTTGAAATGTTGTCGGATTCCTGGATATCACATACTTCCGAAGATTAGACTCCAAACCCCAGATGTACTTTCTCACTTTACTCTTTTATGATATAATGTAAGCTTCAGCAAACCGGGATTGTTCCATGAAAACTTCTATATACTGACGAACTGACATGTTTCCTTGTTCAAGACGAAGGAAATCATCTTCTAGCTTTTGTACTGCTGCTTCAGGACAATATTGCATTTTAAAATTTATCACAAATTCCTCCCATAACATGGTTTTCAGAATATTTAGATCTGAACTTGACAAAACTTCCCACCAGTATAAAGCACTTGACCTTAGACGGAATACAGCAAACATGATTTTATCTTCTTCTGCACTTTTACTGATTTACAGACTTAGTTCAATTTCTTTAAGCCAACACATGGCTTTAACATGATCACGTTCCCCACAAAATTTAGGAGATTTACAGGCAAGAAACATTTTAATATCCCATCCTTTATGAACAAATGATGAAGTAAGGGGCACAAATGTACCTATTGCCGGTGTACTAGCTCCGGCTTCCTCCTGATAGTCAGCATCTCTTACTACTTTTGGATTATTTTGTGCCGAACGTCCTAATAAATTTACCAAACTTTCCTGGAACTTTTCCAATTCGGCAGCCAGCATTTCTTGTCTAATAAATCCAGGATCAGGTATATTATGTCCACCCCTTGCTCTCCCTCTTCCACGGCCGAACATTGAACTTTCATGTGCCAACAATTCTTGTTCCATACGAGTTTCTTGTCTAGTACTTCTCCCTCTTCCTCGACCCCTGCTGCGAGTTTGCGCTTCTATCATCATTATATTTTTCGGGTCTTCTCCTTGGGTTACATTTCTTCTTCCCCGACCTCTTCCATAACCGGTAGAGGCCCTTTCTGATTGGTTAGGATTATCTACCATTTATCAATGTACGTCTCTTTCTGTCACATTTAAACATTGATGATTATTCATATAATCAAAACATGATAACACATTTATCCTCAACTTTATTCATAACTCAAGATTATATCAGTCATATATAATCTAACTTTCTCATAATAGGTTCAGCTATAACATATCCCATGTTCGTAGTCCCATTGAAACCTATTATCATAATTTCCACACCTCCAATTTAAGTCTAAGTATTATCGAATACACAGATCCCTTAAAATAAGGCTCTGATACCAACTGCGACAACCCATAACTTCTTATAACATATGTGACATCCGTTACTTTTGGAGTATCAGGTTAGTATCTTTAAAGGGTTCTTATATTTAGGATTATAATTTATTAGGATCTAGTCATGTTGATTGGAAATCAATTGACTTAGCCCCCAATTGGTAGTCCAGAAAACCCTATCCCAACGGGTATCTGATAAAGTAACTTATGTAATGCCATATATATAATATATATATATATGTGATAATACTCTTAAAATAAATAAAGTTCATATTATAACATTCAACTTTAAAAATTTAAAGTTTTATTTGAATATACAAATAAATTTTACAAAATTTGGAATTTTGATTCAAAAATAAATAATCCTATTGGTGTTTGATTAAAAAATTGATGAATTAAATTAACATTAAGTTAGGTCTTATTTATTTATAAGAAAATTAGAATAAAAATGAGGTGGTTTGGGCCTTGAATGGGCCGGCCCCTCTACTTTCATATAAAAAACCCCACTTCTTTTGAAAATCTTTCATTTCACCTTCACATTTCTCCTTTCCCTCTCTCTCTAAACCTTTCATCTTCCACCAGCCGAATCCAAGTTCCAAAAATCCTCCTTGAATCTCTAAATCTTGAAGCACATTCAAGTCTTCAAGAAAAATCAAACAAAAAGGTAATAAGATTGGTTTTATTTTCGAATCTTTTACAATAATATTTCTCGTATCTTTATACTTCTTGAGCTCAAAATTTTCTAGGAAGTCTAAGATGGGATATTATTTCATCAGGACATGAAAATGTTCTCAAAATGATGATAATCTATGATCTATGAACTTAGGACTCAAGAAAATGGGATAAAACCACATTGCATGTAGTATTTAATCAATAAAAATGACATTTTGAAACTGACAGGTTGCTTCTAACAATCATGTCAATCGTATTCTTTAATATCAACCCAAAATATTTGACTTCTTTTGGAGTCTGTTTTGGATTAGTTGTTGTTACTATTTCGGTCTCACTCAAAAATGTGAATTTTGAGCATTTAAATGTTTAATATAAAACTTTAGAAGCAAAAATAATGCTGTTGAACAAGTAACAAGATTTTTGAAATGTTCCCTTGACAATGATTGGTGAAACCAAGAGTCCAGGAACAGAATATGCATTTCTGTCCAAATAGCAACTTTTTGTGCAAAAACCTTTTATTTAATTAAATATTGGATTATTTTTAAGAACAATTAAAAAGGGTATCAACTTTAACCCATAAAGGTTTATTGGCATTACATAATATATAATCTTACTTTATCTTTATCGTGACCCAATGGAAGATCTAACTATTGGATTTCGGGTGTTTAGGATATTAGTGCGGGCGTTGGAGCTTTAAGCCTCATCAAAACCTTGGATATTCATCTACAAACTAGTGAGTTCTTCACGGCCCCACTTTTACTGCTTTTAGTTATTTTTAACTGGGGGAAAAGCATGAAAGAATGCAAACTTTACTGTTTAAATGTAAAACTAATGGACTAAAGAACTGTTTAGTCAGAGTTGTGAAAATCATGGAAAATTGATTTGTTATTGCACTACCTATAAATGATAAATTGATGTGCTTGAGAGGATATTTCAAAAAGTCCCCTTCCGTACACGCTACTAGTTAACTCGGGCACGTCCTCGAGCCGTGGTAATTATGGATAGCCGCTATTGTGTTGACAGTCCCACCCAGAAAAGGGTGCACATTACCTATGTTTTTCATAAGTCTACTCATGTGCACAAATGGGCCACCGCTGAAGTAGTACTGATATGAACCGTGGTACCTAAGTGAGTGAACGGGCCACTTATGGTAGTTCGTAAATTAATGGGGCACATTGGTCGGGTAAAGCTCTGTAGCGTCTCAAGTTTTTAAGCATCGATGGAAAAATTTACATTTATAATGTGCATGTTATGTATAAGTTTGCAAGTTGTGTTTTATGCATTGTAAGTATTTTGTGCATATGAAAACCCGTGAACACACCAACTCTTTATAGTTGACGTCGTTTTATTTTTCATGCTTTTCAGGAAATTAAGTAAGAAGGGAAGTTTTGGAAGATCTTTTGCGATAACCACTGTTCACAAGTTTTAGAAATTTCTTTTTGTAAATAATGTTTTCTTTGTGAACAGTAAAGTTATGAATTTGTAAATTTTCATGGATTATGTAATTAATGGTGATATCTATTGAATGGAGCTATGAGATGCTTACTTGTTACGCCTCGTGTTTCCGTTTTAGCGGGGTATGACAACATATAATCCACATACTCATATTCATAAAACAAAAGGTAACATTGTTTACAAAACATGGGCTAACAAAAACTTTGTTTAATACATTTATAAGTATCTAAATATCATCGTTTAGACTTTCCCCTTCCCTTTGTCTTGCGATGTATGATGACTTGCAAAACAGGTTAGTCCAACAACTGAGCATTAGACCCAAAAGATCTAGTGAGTGTACAAATCTCTTACAAATAACTTACGTTCCAAATTAACAGTTTATAATCAAACCTGCACAGACACAAGCATTTTATCTATATTTTTATTATAGATTCTTTTCTTCTCGCGGTCACTCTGCCATTTCATCTCTCTCGCGGATACACCGCCATTACATCTCTCTCGCTGTTACATCGCCATTATATCTCTCTCGCGGTTACACCGCCATTATGTTGGACCTGTAAATTCAGCTTTGATATTGATCTGTTACTCTAAATGAACTCTAAGACGATTAAAGTGCAACGGAAACAATTTATAAGAACAAAACAGAGTAATAAAACCAAGAACACACAGTTAAGATGATGAAGAAGATGAACACAGGAGAATAGCTTCAAAGGTTTTTCAATTCATTCAATTGAAAATTGAGACGATTACAATTCGGAAGCACACTGATTACAAAGGCCTTAGCCGCTATTTATACTAGTTCCTAACGACCTTACTGACAAGATCTAGACGCGTGAAATCATCTAAGCCGTCCAAATAAAGTCGATTAAGACCTAGTCATGTGAGAAGCACATGCACCTAATAACCATTGAAAAACAGTTGGAAGAGGATCTTCATAGAAGACGAAATCCGCAGACCCTCTGTGAGCCATCTCAGAGGCTCTGCAGTAATTGACTTGCTTGTTCTTATTGACAGAGGACCATTTTCCAGAACCTCTGTGAGAGACATCAGAGGTTCTGTCACACTTTACTTGCTCGAATATCAGGCTTCTGTCGTTAGTCCTCTGTTGTCTTCTGTGGAAGATATGCTTCTGTCAAGACTTGAAGAATACTTTTTCTATACTTTTACAAGAGATGAATAACAGAGCTAACACATTACATTTCTCTCGCGGTTACACCGTCATTACACCTCTCTCACCATTTACCCATTTCTTCTTTAGTAAAATTTATAATTAATATTACCTTGACTGGACATGTAATCTGGTAAATTTCAACCATAAAGATAATCCGAACAACAGCCAGACTTGGAATCTGGACAACTGACTTGAGCGATTTAGACTTGAAACAATTTACCCTTAACCGGTTTAGGTATATCAGGTCATCTCTTGGCCGGTTTAAGGAAAATCTGGTTGATACCTAAGCGGTTTAAAGAGAATCTGGTTGCCACTCAAGCGGTTTAGGGAGAGTCCGGTCACTACTTGAGCAATTGAGGGTGAACCCGAACACCTCTTGTCCGGTTTAGATTGAATCCCAGACACACCTTGTCCGGTTTAGGTTGAACCCGAACAACACACACACACACATATATATATATATATAATGTAATTCATAAAACAGTTCTAATAGCAATTTGAATAATACCCAAAACATAATACACTCACCTTATGTTATTGAAATCAGACTTCTAATCTTTGTTCATGTTGTGCGGTTTATGAATTCTTGCTCCAAGATAGCTTCCAAGCCAAAAAGAAAACTTTTCTTGCATATGCACTTGCTATTTATAGCAAGCGCATTGCCGCCATTAATCACACCCACATACCCCACTCAAGCTTACAAAACCATATATATATATATAAATAAGAATTAAACTCTTAAATTAATATACCAAATATTACAGTTGCATCAAGGAGTTGAAATTTACCATAGTAAAAATTCATCTTTGTACCTCTGGGGATGAGTTTAGTTTCCTCTCTGAGGATGAAAAGCAAGAAGCAATCCAGGCTGAACAAGAGCTGGAGAAGATATAACAACTGATGAAGGAAAACTTAGATCTTGCAATGAGCCTAGCAATGGATACCCTAACTGAAGGGAGAGTCATCAGAAAAATCTAAATGATGCTCAAATGGCTCTTATCAGAAAAGCTGAAGAGGACAAAGCCAAAAAGGACTCACAAATGGATAAAGAACTAAAGTGGTGTAGACTAAAGCTTGAGCTTCGTCTGAATGCTCATAAATAACTGACATAACAGTCAATGGAAGGAAGAAAGATGAAAAAGTATTATTTACCACCACCATCTTCAGGGATGATGGTAATTGGATAAATGATTATCCATCCTTCTTTTACAAATATGGCTTCCATGAATGATTGGAAATAAGACAATTCATACAAAAGTTCAAGTCCAAAAACAAAGGCACATTGAAGTGAGCTGAACAAACTCTTTGATAGAGTTTCCAAAGTTGTAGCCATCCCTCCTCTGCAAAAAAGAACTTCGAGAAGAAAAATCAGTATTGATGAAGGACCTTCCTTCAGAAATGAACATGAAACAAAGTTCTCAGCAAATGCTCTTTAACATGACCAAATACCTTGTTACGTCTATGCTGAATCTGAACCCTTCCTCCAATGCGAGTAATCTTCAAGCCAGAGCTCGGAATGTACTTCACTGGCATTGATCGGGAACTACAGTTCCAAAGATGCTCTAAACTAACCATTGCACCACTGGATCATCTCCTCTTTGTCATGACATACTACGAAGATGACATGCCTAGAAGATTAATTGATAGAAGAATAAGAAAGAACCTGCTCAGAAGAAGAAATGAAGGAGCTGGAATTCCATCTTACATAGATTTATCAGATATATAGATCTTTTTTTATTAACTTGGATATTCAACCCGTTATGCGAGCCTACTAATCCCAGAGCAACACATGCTTTGCGGATAATGCGGAGTCACCACATTTGAACCTCCGTGGCCACTAGGGGATGTTCATTCATCCTTGGATTTGAACTTGGGACCTCCAGGAACTTTTGACCTTTGGAACCCAAACTCAAACCAATCAAGCACCACCCTTGTGGTTGATACATAGATCTTTTGTAATCAGTCCTTCAGTTTTAATAGTTCTTCCCTCTTTGTAAATTTTATTTCGTTTTGTATTCCTTCAATATTATCATGAAAGAATTTTCAAATGAACTATTCCATCAGAATCAGATGAAGATCCCACAAAACAGTAACTGGGACAAAAACATCTATGAGTTCTATATTTTCCTTTCCGTTCACTGATTTTCCTTCAAATTACTTATCAGTTGCAAGCTTTCTATATTAGAATTTATCGATTTTTATCTCATTTTCTTGTAATCTCTTCTTACAACTTAAGTGATTCAGCAAACCACTTTCTAACACTGAAAAAGATCCCAAAACAGTAAAAGGGACATGTATGTTACAAGTTCTTTTTTCCACAATGTAACCCATAACAATTTAGTTTTATGTTGTTTTGTCATCATCAAATATGAGGAGATTTTTGATCCAAACTCTCTCAGTGATTTGATAATGACTCTCCATACTTAGTGAATTATACTTGTTCAACTTATGTTCAGTTTCAACGATTATCTCTGAGTCTATTTAGTGATCGTTGAACATATACTGTAAACTTTTCCAAAAACAAGTATTCTTTAAAGATAAAACACATACTAAAGTAACCTTCAACAATGTAGAACAAGTAGTTGAAGACAGAGACATAACAGTTTGTGATCTGAAGTGGATTCAATGATAACAAGAATGTCTAAATCGAAGTATGAAATCTAACCAAGACTCAGTGAACACTGAAGAATTTTTAGAGATGAATTAGTATCAGCGATCAAATGAATCTTGCTCTAGAAGATTAGCTTTTGTATTATCTTCATGCATAAAAAGGGAAACTCTATACCTCATACAAAAAAGTACACCTACGAAGTTACTTTATTGTCTCCAAATGTGCTTACCAACTTTATGAAAGACAACTGTTCATATACGGTCAAAAGTCTGCATTTGTGAAGACAAAGGACAAGCTATCCACTAGAAGTTTGCCATGTGGCTTGTACCCTCTAACTTGCATTAAATGCAATGGGAATAAATAGCTGAGAAGACTTTTCTTATCAGCAAGGAGCTTCTTCTCCTTCTAACTCTTTTCTCTCTTATTTCTTATCTCCTGTGCAAAATGTGTGCCTCTTAGATTGTTTAGATTAGGTCTTAACCTTATCTTCTTTATCAACAATCTATAAATTCTATATTGATCTTCTTTTATCAATAAACGAATTTAAAAAGTGAAAATTGTGTGTTTGTATTCATCCCCCTTCTATAAATGGTACCTTTAAAACACTTGTAGATCCGTTTGGGACCAATAATTAGAAGGTAGCATTTGGTACACAGATATGATTGGACAGGACTGGACAAAACAAAGATGGACATGACTGGACAGGACAATAGGGTAGGACTGGACATGACAAGATTAGACATAAAAAGTGTATGTCTGGTGTTTCGTATGACTAGGAATAGACATGATAGAACTAGATAAGTTACCCTTAATAGTTAGAAAATGTGATTATATATATATATATATATATCATATAATAGTTATAATTAACACAAATAAAGTAAATTATTTAATTTATAAACATTTTAATACAATTTTCATATACATAAATATAAAATAGTACCAAATTTGAATGAATTTTTTTTATATAAATGATGGTATTTTGTTAAAAACCCATTTCATATAAAGGAGAAAATATGTTTTATTTGGTTTGGAAGATCCTTATCAATTGTGAAGGCACGGTAAAGATTGTTGCAACATAAATGGTTGTGGAGGCAGAAGCATTGGTAATTGGTGGATAATAGTGGTTGTAGATGACGTGAAGATGGTGGATAGTGGTGGTGGTGGAGGAGATAGTTGTGGCCTATGCGGTGGAGGTAGGTGTGATGGTGGGCAATGGTGGTGATTATGGTGGAGGTGGTGGTGGCGGCTGACGATACTAGTGGTGGTAGAGATGGACGGTTGTGGTTGCGGAGGACATAAATATGGTAGAATGTGGTAGCAGTGGCCAATAGTGGTGGCCGATGATGGAGGTGAGATGGCCCATGGTGGTAGCGATGAACTGTGTTGGTTGGTAGTCGAAGATGGTTGTAAAGGTGGTGGAGGAGGTTGTAGTAGAAGAGAAGGTGGATGTGACCAACAGTGGTAGTGGTGGCGGCAATGGACGATGGTTATGGAGGTGGTGCAGGAGGTTGTAGTAAAAGAAAATGTGGAGGTGCCAACAGTGGTAGTGGTGGTGGTCAATGGACGACGATGGTTGTGGAGGTGGATGAGGAGGCTGTTGTAGTAGAAGAGAAGGTGGGGGTGGCCAATAGTGGTAGTGGCGATGGATAGTAGTGGTAGGTGGCCGATGGTAGTTTTGGAGGTGGTGACAGACGGTGGTAGTCTATGGTGGTTGTGGAGGAGGGGGAAGTCACCGATGGTGGCTACCGGTGGCGGTGGTGACCGTAACTAGCGGTGGTGACCACTAAAACAAATACCATGTTAAGGTTATATATCAAACGAGGGTTAGTAATATTTTAGTTTTCATCTCATTTTTGTCCCATCTTCTCCCACGTTGTCCCACCTTGTCGTAGTTCTTGTCCTGTCCCATGTTGCATCAAACGTGAGACAACGAGTTCTTTACCTGTCATATGTCGCGTCAAACGTGAGATAATAAGTTTTCTCCCATCCTATCCTGTTGGTGTGGATGGATCTATACCCTCGAAAGGTTATAATGACAAGTAAATCATGCAAGTATACATGGCTTACAAGTGTCGTCCAAATCAAGTAATAATGGTAAGTAATATCAGATATCGTTCCACATTAGATTTAAATTGCAAAGAGAGTCACAAAAGTTAACTTTAAAGTGAAATTTCATAAAAGGGTTTTTGGAAGCAATAAAGCTTCAGAGAGAAAATATCTTTGCAGAAGTTGGTAACCAAATATTGAAATGAAATAATAATTAAAAGATAGTATGGATGCAAGATCAGGTTGGATTTCAGCAACAAAGTGTAATGAATATTGGACTACACATAGCTCTTTACAACACCACTGGATTGAATGGCCTTCCAAGAAAGTGCAGATTAGACCATATGTTGGGAGTGCATTTGGTGATGCATCAATCCCAAACTAGTACAGATCTTGCCTTTCTTTCCATATAGTTTTGCAACCCATAAGATTACGGTGACTCTTTATAGCCTCTATAACACATTTAGTAAAAATATTTGTGTTGTCTTAATTCTATGTCCAACTCATCTAAATAAAATAACATGTGTCAATTTGTCAAAGATTACCAGATGAAATATTGATACCATTTTTGAATTGTGAAATAATTTGCTATTAACAAGGAAACATCAACTAACACTTGTCGTAATCTCACAACCTTCACTAACACCCATACTAAGGTATTTAGCCTAGCATGACTAAATGTAAGTGCTTAAAAGTAAATGACATAAATGGAAATGACTTAATGTAAATGGCGTAAAAGTAAATCTTGCACGAAAAGTAAAGAAAGCTGGAAAGGTTGTTGTAACAATAGATAGGAATGAAGAACACTGAAAAGCACTTGCAAATTAAAAAGTACAAGGAACCAAAGCTTAGATTAAGCTTTGTTCTTGATGACAATTGTTTCCAAAAGATTACACACCACACTTCACACACTTGTTCAAAAGATTACACACGACTATTTATACTACTAGAGGGGAATCAAAAAGTACAAAAGGGGTAATACCTACTGGTTAATAAACAACGGAGAAAAGAAAGATGTTTTAGTACAAGATGCTTTAGGCATCTTGCAGGAGTATCATCTATCTAAATCTGCTTCCAGGAGTACTAGGAGATGCCTTCTTCAAAACTTTGATTTTTCACCTTATTCAACGAGATTGAGCCTTGTTGTGTCAATATCCAGCGTCCGTTGCTGCAACAACGTATGCACCTGCTACAACAATGCTTATGTTAACATTTTACTCACCAAATATATAAGACATTACCATTCCTGCATCTTAGATCCACTA
This sequence comes from Cynara cardunculus var. scolymus, assembly GCF_001531365.2. Taxonomy (NCBI): domain Eukaryota; kingdom Viridiplantae; phylum Streptophyta; class Magnoliopsida; order Asterales; family Asteraceae; genus Cynara; species Cynara cardunculus. The sequence continues at coordinate 28,413,451 of NC_037544.1, read as the reverse complement.
AATGGAAAACCATAAAATAAGACTAAAAGACTCAATATAGGATTGAGGAAGGTGTAAAATGAAGTGAAAGAAAGACATAATTGTGTGCTAAAATGTATGCTTTTGCACACTTATCACCTGTCTAAAGACTAGAGTCTAAATCTAATGCAGTATTGTCAAACCTCAAAGTAAACATAACTGAAAAAACCAATGGTAAATTGTAAAATTCATAACCTATGCCATTGTGCATTGCAAAGAACAAGTGCCCAATAAGGCAATGTCACAATATGTTGTTATTGTTATGCAACATGCTCCAACTGTGTTGATACACTGATATGCTCATGTGCATTGCAAATTTCAACATGTAAGAGCAAGATTCATTATCAAATTGACAAAAGCCCCTTAGCCTTAGCCCAATAAGTCAGTAACCCACACGAACACACATGATACAACTTTATAGTAATCAATTAGAAAATTTTATTTTCTTTGTAAAGAGAATTAAAGATTCATAAATCATATTATGACTCACACAACAACTCAACAAGTTCAATCAACAATAGAAATCAGCCATTCGATATTTCCATCTTCGATTTCTTGAATATAGTTTCACGACTGTTAATCGGCTCACGAAATGCCATGCCTTGAAAATCAAAACATTCGAACTTTGAAGAACAATAGAAATCGGCTTGAGCTGTTGGAGTGTCAGTCGTTCACGTTCAAGATGAGCATTCAATATCCATCACTACGAGGCCTGAAGCTTGCTTTTTATAGTTAAAGCCTAGTTATTCAATTATCAAATTATTAAACACAAAAATAGTAATAGATGACAACTTGATACTCAATTGGGCCTTGACGCCCTGTGCGGTCGTACATGTTGCACATGGTCGGGACCCTCCCTGGTAGTACCATAGTACCAACTTATTTAATTATTTATTAATTTTTTGTATATTTTGTGTATTAAATATTTCATTTCTTACTATTTTGTTTGAACATGTGAATGTTTGTAATTTTATTTTTTGCATTAAAAACCTTTAATCACATGTGTTACATAAAAACTAAAAATGTCACTCAAAATTTTTACAAAATGACAAATTATTAAATATGTAAATTGAAGTTGGTATAAAACCAATACCATCTTGTATCAACCAAAAAATGTTGGTACTAATTAATTGCTACCTGATAAGTCATCGGTATATAATATAGGATTTCACATACCAATTATAATTGATATTATAATTATGCATGATATTACTGAAAAAAGCTTCATATGGTACCAAGTTCACCCATAAATTATTAGGAGTAGGCCTGTTCATTGGTTGACATCCATTGGATGTGAGGGAATAGATGATTGGCTTTTGTCAACCAATTCGATCAAATTAACATTGGATAACCGATCCAATAGATGATTGGATCGGTTCCATCCGTTGGATACTTTTGTTGAATATCCACGAGATTGGATCCATCTAGTGTTAAAACCAACACAAGGGAAGTTAAAAATTCAAAACCTCACATAAAAAAAATTCCAATTTAAGCAATTTGAAAATAAATTAATTGGATGATAGATGTTGATTGGTTCGGTTCGGTTCGGTTTTGGTCGGTTCTGGACTGCCATCCAAGAACCGACAGATCTAAATTGGATGTTGAAAATTTCAATCCGATCCGATCCAATTACAATTGATCTAATCATCGGTTCTAATTAAATCAGTCGGTTCCAATTAGGGGTGCTCATGGGTTGGGTTAATCGGGTTGAACACATTTGAACAACCCAACCCAATGCTTGCGGCCTGGAAAAATCTTAACCCAACCCAACCCAAACCAAAATGCAACCCAACCCAACCCAACCCGTACGGGTTGGTCGGGTTGATACTTTGGTATATTAAAATATTCTTCTAATCTTGTATATGTTATTTATCTACTCATAATTTCTTTTTCATCATCAACCATTTGATACAACTTATCCATATTTCTTACGTATATCACATTCAGTTAATTTTCTCAATTATATATATATATATGTTCACAGTTATTGAACATATATATGAATGAGTTATATAGAGATATTAATAAATTGAAAATATATGTATATGAAAAACATACATGATAGTGTAATTGTTTAATGTATATATTAATAGAAATTCAACAATCATTTTAAATCCAAGAAATAAAAGGATATCGGGTTCATCGGGTTGGATTGAGTTCAAATAATAGTAACCCAATATCAACCCAATACCTACGGTTTGAAAATTTTACAACTCGATTAGACATCGGGTTGGGTTATTTCGCTTTGAGTTGGGTTGGATTAATCGGGTTGGTCGAATTTTTGAACACCCTGATTCCAATTAGATCGATTGATTTTTTGCACACCTTTAATTACGAGTATTTCATGCATTTAGTTTTATAAAATACAATAATGTTAATACGTATTTTTAAATTTAGTGAAGTAAAAAAGAAAAGAAAAAAAATGACAAGTGTGGGAGTGGATTCACGAATAACAAAGCTATAAATCAATTCATCTTCTATCCGTCGCCCATTGATGGTCTCTTCTTCCACCGATATGCTGTTGCAGGTTCATTCATGGAAGTTCCCTTTTCTCTGTGATAAAGCCCTCATTACTATCCCTCCCACGCTTCTCATCAAATCCCCTTCCGTTGAACGCTCTTCAACCCGAGCTTTGAAGAGCTCCATATACAGTCAGCGAACTTCTATTTCTCCAATTACATCGTCGTCCTCTCTATCAACAAACGAAGAAGACGACCACATTCCTCTTCGGGATATCTGCGAAGGTTGCGTGCCTGATCATATCTTGCGCAGGTTACCTGTCATTCATATTATTTGTTTTCTTAATAGATTTGTTTTCTCTCTGTTTACCATGACATCGAGATGAAACCATTGCCATAGTAAGTGGAATCGATTAGATTAATAAAGAGCCCTTCAGGAGAGCAGGATGTTCCAATATATATATTAAATAGAAGTGGTTCAAGCTGAAATTGGCACTCTAACACCCCTACAAAAGAGGCTAGACGGGCGCATATTATCCCAGAATGTCGAGAGGGGGCAAGACGGGTGGGGGCAAGACCGGTGGGGGCTAGCCCAGTACATATTCGAATATCTAGAGTGGTTGACCTAAGAAATGATACCAACCAGTCTCATGTGAGAATAAGTGGAACCCAATAGATTACCCTTCAAAAAGAGCCTTCAAGGAGAGAAGGGATGTTATAACATATATGAAATAAAAATGGTTCAAGTCTAGCCGACGTAGGACTCTAACAACCATGCCTCCTAGAAATATAGCATTTTATTTGTGAATATCAGAGGCCTGATTTTTAAAATTATGGTATTTGCTGTGACTGTGATTCTAGGTTTGCATTCTAAAACACCATTGACAAATTAGATTAACAGGAAAAGAGAAAACCAGCAAGTGAATGAAATGCAAAAAAGAAAGAAAGAAGAAGCAATAAAAAGCCATTTTATATTGAAGTGGAGGTGGGATTATTTGCAGCTATTGATTTCATGACAAGTCAAGATAATATCTAAAACGTAATATGTAATCTGAAAGAGATTAAAGATGAGAAAACCTAACCCGTGGGCTGTGGCATAAGCTACAAATCTAAGCTACTCTGTTCAGACACTTGAAATCCATTTTTAATGATCTGAAAAATAGTTGATCAGAGCCTTATAGCTGTCATTTAAATTTTCAATGAATTAAGCAGAAACATTACTATAAGAGAAAGGTACACAAAAAGATGGTGCATATGGAGGCAACCAGAACTGTGCTTCTACCAATATAAGTTGGTGTCCAACCATTTCTGCAATAGAGAAGACTATCGTGGTTTTTGACCACAGTGGGTACTATATAGGTCTGCCTCAAATGTAGTAATATGCCTAAACATGTAATCTTCTCTTCAAATAATTAGATAATCATTTTCCTCGAAGTTGTAGTGTGCTAAACATCAGGAAACATTATTGCATTTTAAATATTAGAAGTACATGAAGAGGCCACATTACCACCTACTTATGGTTTGAATCTCAGAAATCTGTTGTTCGTTAGAGCAATTTTCATCTGACCTTAACGATGATCGTAGATGCACAGGATATTTTATACAATCGGTTGGTTGGTGACACTTAAGAGACACTGTTGCATTTAAATATCTTTACGTGGTACATGTTAGTCTGTTTATGTTTTGTAGTATAGAATCAAATTTAAGAAAATTATGGATTAAATTTCAAGTATAGATATGCTTTAGCATCACGACCATGCAGTGTCACGAAGTGCTTGATTTCTATATATGCGAGGTATACTCAAAAGGGGGCAAAAATAGACCCATTTGGAGATGAATGTGGAATTCTCAATTTCTCATAAAAGTGAACATGAAACAGAAGTACCAGGGATGTTATGGAGGTAGCCTTGGTAGGAGGTGAAATGAGGGAACACTTTCGAGATAATTGACACTCATTCTTTGTAGACCAACAGGTGCAAGTTTATGCAGGCATAGTAACATTGATACAAAAGCCTCAGCAAGATGAACATCAAGAACAAAACTCACATCAAATGATTATGTTGACTAATATGTAGCAACTGTCAATCTAACTGAAAGCTTTACTGTAGATGCAATAATGAATGCATGAAAGCATTCATGTACCAATCCCTATCAGTTGGAAGTTAACTTACTTTAGGGTGAAAATGAAATACTAAAGAAGCCCATAAATGCGAAACAGTTCAAGTAGTCCAAATAGGAGACAAGTGTAGCAAAATTGAGTAAAGGGGTGTTTCTTTACCTCTTAATAGTTCCATTAAGAGGCAGTCTCTGAATCGTTAAAAAAAGTCTGCTTCTTAATGGTTCTAAAATCCTCTGAAAGATTTTGTATCATGGACCTCCCTTAACCATTAAGCTCCCTAATTTCATTGTAAACAATTACCAAACAATTATATTTCATTTTGCACTATATTATAAGAGCCTCTTAATCATTCTGACCACTTGATTATTTTGCACCAAACTATTCAACAACTGCCAAACAGCCCTATCTGAAATAAACAAACTAGGGAGATGTGTATAAATAGTCCTAGTGTCGAATAAAATGACAGATTATTCGTAGATGCAATCACATTGCTTAAATTGCATCTGGCTGTAAATTGTAGATCATGATTATGTGAAAATCATAAAAAAAAGTATTTTCCCTTTGTGTTTCCAGGTCTCTCAAACTTTTCATTTCCTATCTATATCTTTTTGAACAATTGATGTTTACAGATGTCTAACTTGAATGCTTGGGATCGATGATGTTTCTAGGATGGATAGAACTGATGGACCAATTGGCTTAATTAAATTATGGGATGATTTGAACTAATGTTCATATGTGTAGCCATTGGATTTATCTAAGTATTGGAACAAAATTTTGGATACTTTGGGATTGATTTTGAATATATGTTCCACAGTATCAACGTTCCTCATCCAAGAGAAGGAGATTCTTTAGTAATTGCTTAGTCAATCACTCATCATTCGCCACTTCTTCAGCTTGATATAAAAAGTGCATCTCTTAATGTAGTTCTTGAGGAGGAAAGGATTTATACAAATCAACCTTTATTAGACTTAATGTACTTAAGTGCAATTAGTATAATGTAGAGGGCACTCCTATGTAATTAGTTTCTATATATATATAGAGACCGATTATCATTAGGTTACATATCAAATCAAAACAATACACAAAACCCTTGTGGTTTATTACGGTATTAGAGCCAAGTTACCAAAACCCTACATGCCCTCTTGGTCACGCCACTACAAGGCTGATCGTCCGCTGCCGCCGCTGCCTCTGTTAATCTGACTGTCCGTTGCTGCCACTGCTGCTGGAATCTGCCGTCCGCTGCTGTCGCCACACCTACATCATCATGTCTATACACCTGCTCGATATCACCTCACGTGGTAATCGGCAACACTCCTACCTGTCGCTCCATCTCCTGTAATACCTGATCTGCCCAGTTCACCACATACTTTTTCGCCCATCTCTCAGTCTTCCCCTGAATCCACTTCCCCTTTACACCATGATCCAGATGCCAGTGATTCATCTCCATTATCATCCACTTCTCTCTATCACCACCACCGCCTCCGCTTCCTCCTCCTAGACAACGTCCTCCTAACCTGCGGCCCAACCCCAAACAACGGGTTCCCTTCAATCCTTCTACTAATCTTCCCACCAACTCCACGACATCTATTGAACCAATCTCGTTTACCATTGCTAACAAATCTTCAGAATGACGTCAAGCTATGGCCGAGGAGTACTCCGCTTTTGTTAAAAACGGCACGTGGTCTCTAGTTCTCGTGCTCATGATACTAATATTGTTGATTGTAAGTGGGTTTACAGGATAAAACGAGACAAGACAGGTTCCATCACTTGTTACAAAGCGAGACTCATCGCAAAAGGTTTTCAACTATCAGCAACATGGCATTGATTTTCACGAAACCTTCAGTTCTGTTGTCAAGACCACTACCATCAGGGTTGTTTTATCGCTTGCGGTTTCTCAGAATTGGTCGCTCAGGCAACTTGATGTTCAAAATGCTTTTCTTCATGGCCACCTTACTGAAACAATATATATGAAGCAACCTTCGGGCTTTATTGACCCACAATGATCAGATCATGTTTGTCTACTCCACAAGTCCATTTACGGCCTTAAGCAGGCCCCACGGGCTTGGTTTCACCTTCTTTCCAAGGCTCTTCATATCCTTGGCTTTGTAGGCTCCAAGACCGATCCTTCACTGTTTATTTCTAGTCATGTTGGCACTCTTTTATACATCTTAGTGTGTGTTGACAACATCATCATCACGAGAAACAATCATGCTGCTATCGACGCCATCGTTCAACAACTGGGCTCAACTTTTGTGGTAAAGGATCTAGGCCCTTTAAACTACTTCTTGGGTATTGAGATTGTCCCTCAAAGACTAGACATCATTCTTTCTCAAAAGAGGTACATTTTGGAGCTCTTACAATGAGCAGGCCCCTCAGATTCTAAGCCCATGCCTTCCCCCATGACCTCGTCCTGTTCGCTATCATTAGCTGACAGTCCTGCTTTTTCTGACTCAGTTAAATACAAACAGGTCATTGGTGCTCTTCAATATGTTACTCTTTCTTGGCTAGATATCGCTTTTGCAGTTAATAAAGTGTGTCAGTTCATGCATGCCCCTACTGAATCACATTGGTATGCGGTCAAACGGATTCCACGCTATCTTTGGGGCACTGTTGACTGTGGCTTACTCATTCGTCAGGCATCTACTTTATCACTTCAAGCCTTCTCCGATGCTGATCAATCTCTCCAAGCCTTCTCCGATGCTGATTGGGCTAGGTGTCTAGATGATCGTCGGTTCACGGAGGGATTTTCCATCTATTTGGTTCTAACCTTGTATCTTGGACCGCTCGTAAACAACACACTGTTCTGAATACAAAGCTCTGGCTGATACTGTAGCTGAACTTACCTGGCTTCAAGCTCTCCTTCGTGAACTTGGCGTTCATACCCCATCAACTTCTATCTTGTGGTGTGACAATCCAGATGCAACCTATCTATTAGCCAACCCGGTCTTTCATGCACGAACAAAGCATGTGGAAGTTGGTTTTTATTTTGTCAAAGAAAAGGTTGCTCAAGGAGACCTTCTGTACAATTTATTTCCACAAAAAGAGCAGATTGCTGATATTTTCACGAAGCCGTTGCCAACTCCTAGATTTCTACTCTTACGATCCAAGCTACAGGTCGTTACCCGTCCTTAACTTATGGGGGCGTATTAGACTTAATGTACTTAAGTGCAATTAGTATAATGTAGAGGACACTTCTATGTAATTAGTATCTCTATATATAGAGACCGATATTAATTAGGTTACATATCAAATCAAATCAATACACAAAACCCTTGTGGTTTATTTACCTTAGGTTTTGTTGTCGGAGTATGTTGTCATACATGCTTCTTGACTTTGGTTTGTTAGTCCATGAAGCATGGGACAGGTTTGGCTCGGGTTGTAGCTCTTGTGATTACCCATGTTTTATTTAGGAATCAACATGGTAGGAAGATCATTGCAGTATTTTCTGCTGACTATACCATCACTATTGATGACTTAGAGAGGATTATAGGGCTAATGTATTTATCCATGGGAGTTCAGACAAAGATTTCAGTACTCTCAAGTACTCATTGGGAACTTGTGGTGGTTAGAATCCCTTCAGGGAATCTGCCTATGTCATATAATGTCATTGTTATCTGGCTAGAGAGCATGTTCAGATTCTACTAGGATACCAATTGTAAAGCTCTGTCAAGATGGGTGGCCATCTTCAATATCAAAGGAGATATAGGAGGTTAGTGGGAAGTGTCTTCCCCTCTTATGGCGAGTCAGTCTTCATCTTCCATCGTATTTATAGTGCAGCATGTTTTTCCTCTTGGGATGTTGACCCATCCACTATATGCTCTATATGCTGTTTTGTTTCTCATCTTCAATAATAAAGTATTCTTTTTGGTCTCTTTAGCTAACATCTTTAAACAACAATGTTTTCAAAGGCTTGTCTATGTATAAGAAGAAAAGATAAGCCAATTGGACTGTCATTTAGGGGCCGTTTACCCAAATGCTTACCCGGTAAGTGCTTACAGTAAGAGTCTAACACTATAATGTATTTTATCAGATAAGATTGTAGTACATCAAAACGTATCCTATGCAACAATTTACCTGGTAAGCGCTTACCCAAGTAAGAGTCGTCACCCTCATTTACCGGGTAAGACTCTCCATCCTTATCATCGCTCTTACCGGGTAAGATTATTGGCTCTTGCCACGTTCATCCAGTGAGGAAAATTGCCTGGTAAGTACTTACCGGGTAAGCGTTTAGTAAACGGCCCCTTAGTGTGAATTTTGTTGCACAATCTCTTCATTCAAGATAAACTGAAATAGCACTTTGTGGCCTGATCAATACTACCGATCATTTGAAACTTGGATTTTGGCATTTCTCATAATTAAAACAAGAATCAGCAGGTCCCTTAGCTTTTCGTGTTCTTTTCATTTGTATTACCATGATAAGAACATGAAGTTAAGCTTGTTATACATGAATAATTTTATATTTGGCTGATTGTGTGACATCGTATTCCATCCATGAATGATCTATAGAGTTGAACAATTCATATTCACCATTTTGTTACTTTTCTTGAATTATTTGACTACTTCCCAATTATAAGTTAGGGGCCTTTTAGCAAACGCTTATTGGGTGAGTGGTTAGTAGGTCATTTATCTTACTAGGTGAACATGGCAAAGACCAAGAATCTTACCCCGGTAAGAGGCATGACAAAGGACCGAAAATCTTACCCAGTAAGTGAGGGTGGAGACTTTTACCCGGTTAGCGCTTACCAACAATCCCTTTTTGATGGCTGATAATGTTACCTGATAAGGTAAGTGAGGGTGGTGACTTTTTCCGGAAGCGCTTATCCAATAAGCTTTTGGTAAACAGCCCCTTAGTCTCTTTATCCTATGATGCTATTTTTATAGCAATGAATAGGGGCACACTTGCAAACTTGATGAGTTGTCAGTACGGAATTTGGTGCTGAAAGTTGCATGCTTTAACCAATGCTTCAAGTATGTTGTTTGATTTGCTTGACCATGGTTCAGGGTTGAAGAACTCGGGTACCTTATGCCTACAGAGATTCAGAGACAAGCTCTACCAGTCCTATTCTCTGGTCGTGATTGTATTCTTCATGCCCAGGTGATATGTGATATATTTAACTTGGAACTTTAGTTAATGATGATTTGGTGGATGCATATATAGGCAAGCCGTAGCGATAGCATGGCATATACATATACTATCTATATCACACAATTGGCTAGCAATTATTTTCGTCAAGGACAAAGAATATGAAATCCATTAATGCATATTTTCTTGCCCATCTGCTTTTCGATGCACTTTAGAGCTTTCTTCTCTGTGTTGTTTAAAAGAAAGATAAAAACCACCATCTGTGCTAGTATAGGACTTCACCCTATAAAGGATTTTATGACGTTTCTTAAGATTGATCACGAATTTCAAATGGCTATGGTAACAAATTTATCCCTATGGTAAAAGAATGAACATTATCATATAATATCTTCCACTTTTTTAGTAGTGTAAAGCTGAACTTGATTTTTCATAACTTAAAGCAAAACTATGTGGAGATTTTAAAAAATGAACGAATTACTTTTGTAACCATCTTACTTGGCAGTTTGTTTCAAAATGATGATTATACTTCGTAAAATCTAAGAAAAAACATGGTATATGGAATTATGCTTGTCAGGTTGTTCTCAGTTAACCCCAGTTAAGTTAGTTAACCCAAGTAAATTATGTAACTTGTTAGCTATCGTACTTGCATTTGTTTCAAAATAATCATCCTTGTAAAAGTAATAGGATAAGCATTGCTATGATTTATGAACACTTTGCACAAATCTTTTGAACAAAGAGGCTTAAGGAATGAATTCTCCTTATTTCTCTGATCTTGAAATTACAGAATATATAGACTCGAGTCAACATAATTCTAGGAGTTATAAATGGAAAGATTGAGGAAATTACTCCTAAATTATCAAACTTATCAATCAGGGATTCCCTGATTATATGCAACACATTTACAGCTAATTACATTAAATTCGCACTCACATTAAATGCTAATATGACCTGAGATATCCTCCCAAGATCTTTTACTTCAAATTGTATTGGGAAAAGTTCAAAAACACCCAACAAACTACCCCATTTTGAATGATTAAGTCCTTGAACTATTTTTTTGAATGAAAAAACCATTAAACCTTCTCATTTTGAATGATCACGTCTCTGAACTATTCTTTTGAATGAAAAAACCATTAAACTTTTTCAAGTTGAATGAAAAAACCATTAAACTTTATCATTTTGGATGATTAAGTCCCTGAACATTTTTTTCAATAAATTAAACCATTGAACTATTAGAATTTGGTTTCATACATCCTTCTAACCCAAAAAAAGCTACTTGTAACCGGTTATCTTTTATTCTCCCTCTTTTGATAGATAAAAAAGAGGGAGATCAATGGCAGGGGCCAAAAGCGTGTTAAACGATATGAAGAACGAACACCGTTGGGGCAAGGGGGAGCGGCAAGGGGGAGCAATACCGTTGTTTGCAAAAGGTTTTAATCGTGTAAGGTTTGGCCATGGCAAAACTGATTTAGTTTTATTTTACTTTAAAACATTCCTAGTCAGTTACAAGTAGTTTTTTTAATTAAAAGATGTGGGTAACCAATTTTTAGAAGTTCGATGGTTTACTTATTCAAAAAAAATGTTTAGGGAGTTAATCATCCAAAATGAGAAAGTTTAAGGATTTTTTCATTCAAAAAAATAGTTCAGGGACTTAATCATCCAAAATGAGAAAGTTTATTGTTTTTTCATTAAAAAAATTGTTCAGGGACTTCATCATCCAAAATGAGAAAGTTTAATGTTTTTTCATTCAAAAAAATAGTTCAGGTACTTGATCATTCAAAATGGGATAGTTTGTTGGGTTTTTCTGAACTTTTCCCAATTGTATTTGACAAATTGTAAGCACTTTTGGCAAATCATATTCTGACCACTATTACTTTTTAGAACCTGTGAACACCTATGCAATTTTTTTGTCACAAACTGTATCTGACAAACTGTGAGCACTTTTGACCTGAATTGTGTTTGTCAAATTATGAGACTTGTGATAGATCATATTTTGAACTCCTTTGCAAAGTAGTATCTGACAAATTTTGAACAATGCGTCAAATGTGTTCGCAATTTTTCAAAAATGTTTTTGATACTTTGACTCTTTAATTGCAAAAGATTTGGGCAAGAGTTTAAAATATGGTTCACATCAAAAGTGTCCACAGTGTGTTTGAATACGGATAGGATGTTTTTAGTATTTTTATAGGAGTATGGTTAGTTTGAAAATTAAAATAACAAGGATGATGGTTAAAAGAGTAGAAAGTAATCTACTTGGGTTTACTAAACTTAGTTTGGTTAAACTCAGGCAAAAATCTTACGATATATCCAATTACAATGTGTTTTTTTTTTGGAGTTTACCGAGTACACTACTTGTTCTGAAACGAAGTACCAAGTGGTTATAGAAGTACTTCATTCCTTCAATAATGCAATATTCATTTTACTCTCATAACGAACTCAAGGATTCAAAGTTCAAAAGGAAACAATATTATAACCCTACAACGTTCTTGAACGTTGATCTTATGGATTTGAATACATAAGTTTTAGTTTGAAGCAACAGAAAGAAATTTGAAGCGATGACAATGAATTTCAAATTATTAAATTTCTAAAATGGACTCAATGAAGAACAAAGAAAAAACAAAGCAGGTAAGATTCTTTTTACAATAAAATCAACTGCTGTTGGCTTAAAAATATAAAAGAAAATTATTAAAAATTTCAAGATTAGGAACTTTTTACTACCTCCACAGGCTCCTTCACAAGATAAAGTTCATTTATTGTATATAAGTAAGATGAACTAATTTCAACCATAAAACCAATTCAAAGATCTTTTAAATACAACGAAAATCTCAAGTAAAAGTTCGAATATGTATTAGGGGAACAATGGTAATGAGCCGGCCCAGTAAAGATCCTTCATTAGCCCTTCTCAAAATGTAAAAATCAAAATGAAAATAGGCACACCAATAGGAGTAGAACCCAGAGTCATACCATCAAGGACCATGTAGCTTGCCAACTAAGCTGGACAAGCACCTCTGTTGTAGTTTACATATATTATAGTTGCGTAGATTTATAGGGGAATTGGGGGTTTGGTGGGGGATTTGGAGGTCAGGCCTTACTGTAATATTACCTACTTCCCTGAAGTTCTGATGCTGATATTTTATTATTTGGTTCTACAGACAGGTTCCGGAAAAACCTTGGCATACCTGTTATTGATATTTTCGGTAATAAACACTCAAAGATCAGCAGTACAAGCACTGATTGTGGTACCAACTAGGGAGCTGGGCATGCAAGTAAGATTATTTGGTGGTGATTCCATTCACTGAAGCATGTAATATGGAAATGAACGGTACTATCCTGATATTTCCTTTTCCTGTTATCAAAGGTTGCAAAAGTTGCTCGCATGCTGGCTGCAAAGTCGGATCAACCAGTTTTGGAAGACAAGTCCTGCACTATTATGGCACTTCTAGACGGAGGAACTTTAAGAAGGCAGAAGAGCTGGTTAAAGGTATAGATTTTTACATTGCACATGTGTATCATACCCTCAGTGACTGCAGTGAAACATGAAACTCGAGTCAGATTCTAAGGTGGTAGTGTCGGTTATTTTCTTGTAGATATTCTACATAAAATAACCTTGAGTTTGCAAAGCTGGAAATTTTTCCAGCAGCTTGGATTGATGTGAATCAATTCTACCATTTGTAGGTCCTGGAAAATTTGTTCTTGTGTATTTCGGTGATAAGTTTTGAGGATCCTTTTATTATCTAGGATGTTTTTATGTTCAACACATTTCTAACTGCATTTATTCAGCATTTCATTATTCACTTCAGATGGGTCACTCAAATCTTTATCCCTCCCTCCTTCCCTCTCTTCTATTATGATGATCCTATCTTTCTTCCTCTCCATCTAATTTTACTTTCAAACATGTACTTCATATTTGTATTTCATTTTCTCCAATAAGCTTGGGAATTAGGATTGAGGGTTCACTGGGTGGTGTAAAGTATCATGCAGCTTCATCAAGAAAGAATTTTGTTAAGATAGAATAGACGTACTACCACAAAATTTTTTTACGATACTATTTTGTTGCAGTCTGAACCCCCTACAATAATTGTTGCAACTCTGGGAAGCTTATGCCAAATGCTTGAGAAGCAGACGATCAAACTAGAATCAATGCGCGTGCTAGTGATAGATGAGGTATTTACTTTTACTCTGGCAGCGATATCTGTATTTGCTGTTCTGTCAAGTGTAGTTCCGTCTGTATCTATTGGTTACTAGGAAACTATCATTCAGCTCTCTGGTTGTTAACTCCATGATTGTGGAGTCCAAAGATAAGGAATTTACAATGTTACCATGTCGCACAATGACCTCAAAAATTGGATTAAAAATTTAATGCCTCGATGACAATATATGATAACAACGCTTTTTCAGGTGTTGTTTCCTTGACAAACTTGATTAGCATCTAATTTGATCTTTTTTAGGTTGATTTCATGTTTAATTCTTCGCATCAAGTTAGCTCTCTCCGAAAGCTATTGATATCCTACTCGTCAATCAACAATCGTCAATCAATTTTTGCTAGTGCGTCAATCCCCCAGCACAGACGGTTTTTATACGACTGTATACAGCAGAAGTGGACCAAGGTTTGCTGAATGAGGTCGTCCTGTTCATATTCTTAACACAATTCATCACTGGTTCATTATATCATATTCATTTAATTTGTTATAACAGGCCGATGTTGTCCATATTCACGCAAATCCGGTTCAACCTATGCCTCCACGTATACATCACAGATTTTTGGTGAGTAAATTATGGAATCAGGAAAGCAACTCTATGCTGCAAAACTGTTTCCTGGCTTAAATTACTTACACCATCTGTCCCAAAATAAATATTCACCATAAAAAGATAAAACAATTTAAGCAATGTGTAATTGTTACACATTTTAATTAACTGATTGACGTTTTGGCCCTTGATGATAGAGTCAAACCTTCTCTCTCTCTCTCTCTCTCTCCTCATCTCATCAATTAAAGGTAGAGTTGGAAGCTTAGTAATTGTAATTATATATTTGAAAGTGGACACCTATTTTGGGACAAACTTAAATAGAAATGTGTAAACTTATTCCGGTATGGAGAGAGTATCTTGCAACTTAAAGTTGTTGTTCTCTTTGCCCGTATAAATTATAGGATCTCACCCCTCTTCTTTAACAGGTTATACCTTTTCTTGCTCCTAAAATCTGAAAATCGTTATTGCCACTGTGCTAATAACATTCTATGGATATCAGATATGTAGTAGAAGCGAAAGACATTCTGCATTGTTGTCCTTGTTGCAATCTGATGCACCTCAGTCTGCCATAATTTTTGTTAATCTACAGGTTAGTGCTACATGACAATTTCAGTTTTGATTTGGGTTGACTTTTTCAGCATGGCACCATGGTTCTTGCTGGTATGCAATTTAGATTGTTTTATGCATTGATGATTTAGATTAAATGTAGCAAACAACAAATCTGTTTCCACAAGATAGTTGGGGTGGGCTAAAAATAGAACCAAAAAGATCTTGTAACACCAAAAAACCCCGGAAGCAATTATGAAGAGGTGAATCCTCTTGGGCTTTAACAACACAAATGGCGTGCTTCCTCAATGTACGAACCATTTCTGCCCTTCCTAAAATACTGCAATGTTGGACAGATATATTTGGAAGATGAATTGGACATACTGATTATAACTTGGTTTAGTAGATTCTAATCAGGGTTGAAGAGTTAAGGACAGACTTGAGTCATATACATATCTGTACAAGTTTGCTCCTTGTTTTCTGTTAATGCCATAGATATTGCTGTCACTGATTAATCAAATATATGTATTAATTATTTTGCAGTCTGAGAAGTCCAAGAAGGCAGGAAATGCTCCTTCTACTACTGTTCTAATTGATGCTCTGAAGAATTCACACATAGGGGGTCACGAAATTCTGCTATTAGAGGAAAAAATAAATTTCAACTCGAGAGCAGCATCATTCTCTGTAAGTAAAGATAATATGCTTACCAAATTACCCTTGTTCATTCTATTTACTTTTTATTTTATTTGTTATCTTGTTGAATAAGCCTGGGTATTATTGGGAAAAGAGGGAGATTAGATGAGTTTGCTCCCCAGTGGTCACCAGTTCTAGTCCTCTTAGGGCCACTGGGCCCATGCGATTTTAGTCGAGGTGCGTGTAAGATAGTCTAGACGCCCACGATTACCACAAAAAAGGGTATTAGTTCACCTATTTAAATAATTGAAAACAGGAACTGAGACAAGGAGGAGCTTACCTTCTGGTGGCAACCGATATAGCAGGTAGAGGCGTTGATCTGCCTGATACGACCCACATATATAACTTCGATTTACCAAAAGATGCAGTACACTATCTACATCGAGCTGGAAGAACAGGTAGAAAACCATTCTCAGAAAGTGAATGTCTTGTTACGAGCATAATAACATCAGAGGAGCGATTTGTGTTGCAAAGATATGAAAATGAATTGATGTTTCACTGTGATGAGCTGTTTCTATAAGCATTAGTGTTGTGCCATTTTGATGTAATTTAATTTCAATATCATTTTCCATGGTGCTCTTGCCTATCAGTCTCCTGATTTCTCCATATTGCTTGTTTATTTTCCTTGTGTTGCAATATTATCTGGCTTTTTCTCTTGGTTTAAAAGAAACCAGGTTAAAGTCATCATCACATGGCATGAAAGAACATGGTATATGACCATTGTTCGCTCGGATTTGGAGAATCTTCAACTCTATTAGTATTGAAGTGAGCCTAAACCAGATGTGTGCAAGTATCCGCTCTTAGAATAGAAAAGTTTCGGCAACTTTTATTTTGGGATGTCTCATATTAACCTCAACACATCTTTTTTAAGAAATAAATGAAGTTAAAATTACTTATTTCTTCATAGTAAGCATTAAAAATATTCATGCCACAATTATGGCCAGCTAAGCTTCTCCAAATTCCAACAGCGATATTGTAGATATTTGACTAATAGTTAATGACTAAAATTAAACTATTTGTGAATTCAAACTTCCCGAGTTATGGTTTGGACTTTTGGAGGGAATGCTGTACTTCTGATGAAGCAGATCATGCGGTACTTCACCATAGATTTGTTTGTCCAGGGCTATAAATCACATGCTTACAGCATTGAACCAAAATTTCTTTATTTTAAGATACAGAAAAGTTTCAATGTGTTCACATTTACAGAGCTTGGTGGTGATACAAGCCTGTTGATCCTTTTCTCTGCTTAGAAATGTTGATCTTTGACGATTCTTCATTTTCATCCTCAAAACAGGAGAAGAAAAAAAAACATTATATCACTAATCCGTCCTTAATTGTTGAATTCTTTAATAGGATTGTAACGCCTGATCGGATGTAAAATCCTTCTGAAGATCTGTCAGCCTCCTGTATGCCCTGTAATTCAACGTGTAAGTAGAAATTTCATTAGTTCCTGACATTCTACCATGGTCCATGAATTAATAGGCTCCTGATCTTTTGGAAAAATAGTGAACTATCTAGAGCTATTCTGGCATTATAAGGTTATAACTCTCACCATGCTCCTATAAATGGAGATAAGTACGAATTGGTTGTACCTGACTATTCATTCAGATTTTGTGACATCCACCATATTCATTCAATTAGACAATTACCATAGTATTCGTCGGGCTTACCTCTGAATTTGCGATGACTACGTTCTTTCCGATTCTGGCGTTTTTGTCAATGATGCAGCCTCTGCAAAATATAATATTAATGAGTTATTATCGAGAAAAATAATAGGTAAACATATACTTAGCGGACTGAAGTTTTAGATTTTGTACGTGATTTTTGTATTTTCTCCTATTCCAATAGGAACACGGCCTTCGGCCAACAAAGATGTAATTTCAGCATCCGTCTCGTAGTAATCAGCACCAAGCATCACAGTGTCCTGTATTGGTTATGTATAACAAACAATGCTTTTAGTCTTTTATCATGAAGCATGAGAAAGTGGTGTCCACTTAAACCTGGAAGACAAAGTTCTGGGTTAATGGATTGGTGTAGATTGAAGGGAAATAAGAAATATGTTAGTCTAAAGACGAAAATGTAATGGTAGAAAATTAGCATTTCAGTCAACCTTTAGAGGCTTAGAGCTTATGTTCCTCCTGCGAGCTCAAACATGGTTAGGAGCTCAAGACTACTAGTTTGAATGCAACGACAAACCTTTAGGTGGACATTAGAATTAATTCTGGATCGGATGCCAACAACGCTGTGCTCAATGAAGCTATCGGTTAGGAAACTACCGTGTGATATGATTGAGTCAACAATCTGTGTAACAATATGTGAAGGAAGAGGGTGAGGACATACAGTAGAATTTATTACAGAAAACAGAAATTGGTCGGATTTCAGGAACCGATTTATACAATGCAGAAAAAGTGTATTGACATTGAAACCAAATCACAGCAGTTGCATTGAAATCCATTGGTCTATGTCAACATTGAAATCGATTGTTCTTGTTGCTAGGTATGACCATTTTTTTTAGTATAAACTTAGAGAAACTTAAGAATAGAGTTTTTGAATGCCTAGTCTAACAAAATTGTTATTTTTGTGAAGTAATGCAACTTGAATGATATCACATGTTCAAAGCATATGAAGAATATTGAATATTATCTCTACTAACCTTGCAATTATCAACATTCGATGGTGGCAGATTTCTCCTAGAGGTATACATTGGCTTTGTTGCGTCATAGAAGCTAAACCGTGATGGCTGTAACTCATAATCAGAAGCAAAAATATAGTTATATATGCCTCCAAATACGAGATAATTTACTTTATTGCAATATCAACAGTGTGTGATGTGATATTTATGTGTCTATGTTCAACATATAAATGTTAAACTGGTCATATCTTCTTTGTATGAACATGAGATGTCTCTTTTTCTTCTTCTTTCTTTACTATTGGGCATAATCGTAATGGACTTGATTAATTTGAAGAATTAGGAGATCTCACATAAACTCCTAATTTTGGTTACCTTATTCGAGGGAGAGAATCACGAAGTTTCTCTGTCATGTTGTATAGTATAAATATATGTATTAGACCTGAGAGAGAAATAAATAAGAAAAGAATCCAGCTTCCCTATATTTACCTTTTAAGATAAGGGAATAGGCAGAGTGGGTCATATTCTGAGTTATTCAGGGTTTCAAAGTCTACAGCTTCCTTATAACTTAGTAACTTATCGAATGAATACAATGACATAAGCTTAAATCACAATGGAAGTAGGAATACAACTCACATGTTCAGTAAGCGCAAGATTTGCTTCAAAGAAAGATCTGATTGTACCAATGTCCTCCCAGTAGTCATTAAATAAAAATGCCTGCAAATGAAATTTTGCACCTTTAATTGTAATAGACTTACATTTGCATGCATTTCTGCTCAGTGTAAACTTTATTATTTCTTCTTTGATCAAGGAAATCTGTAACGTAAATGGAAAAAAAGCTGATAATGTAGTCTTGACATACATTTGCACATATTTAGTGATCTTGCTGATGGATTTTCAGGAAAGGGAGATACATATGACAACCCTTCAATAAATGTCAAAATGTGTAGTCAACCTAAGTTTGTAGAAGAACCTTCTGTTCGAACTAAATACTCCCTCGGTCCCAAAATAAGCGTCTTTTTTATTTTGAGTGTCTACTTTCAAAATAAGTGTCTACTTTCCAATTATACCCTTAATTATGATATGGAGAAATTCATTACTCCCTCTTTTTTAAGGATAAAATTTTAATTAGTTAATTAAAAAAATGTAATAATTACACATTTCTAGTACTGTATACCTTTTTCATCATGGAGTTTTTTTTTTTGGGATAGAAGGAGTAGTAAATATTCTTGCACCTTATCTACTTGCTGCTTAAAATACATATTATACCACCGAAAAGACTGGTCATCCAGACAACGTCAATAACATGCTTGAGTAACAGAGTGTTGGGTGAAACAGACATAGATCTCCCACAAATTTGGCACATTTCTTTGTTGTCGCATAGATCTCTGAATCCATAGATAGTAGAGAGTATAGAATGTCATCATCAAATGTCAACATCCTTCAACCCAGGTTTATGGCATCGAGTCAACCTGACATTGAGTCTTCCTCTGTTGATGATTTGACATATGAAGCTTGATCTTTGGATCTAATTTCTATTAGTGAGGTTAATATGTACCTTCACCGCGTCTAATATGCACTCTCAACTAAGTAATCAAAGGCATTTATGAAAAGACAAATTGCATGAACAAGTAACATACTTTAACTTGATTCCTATTTTGGGTAACGTACTTCCAAACTTCCATTTTGGTACCTAAGATGTAAAGTCTTAAACATTTAAGTACCTAGGTAAACGGTTGAAGCATTAACCGGGTTACCATGCTGATGTGGCGAGTGATGTGGTATCTAACTCAGTATTATTTGCTATTCAACCCAATTTCATTCTATCACTCGCCAGATCAGCATGGTAACCGGTTAATGCTTCAACCGGTTACCCGGGTACTTAAATGTTTAAAACTTTACATCTTAGGTACCAAAATGGAAGTTTTGAAAGTACGCTACCAAAATAGGAATCAAGTTAAAGTACGTTACTTTTTCATGCAATTTGCCCTTTATGAAAGATCTGCCATGACTGAGAAGGACTAGACGAGGAAGAACAAGAACACAATCATACAAGCTAAAGGAAGCTCAAGCGCAGTATAAGAACATCAAGAACTCGGAAAGCCAACAAACCAGCAACCTGAATACTTTTGCTGATCTTCAGCATGGAACCCTGAAAGGCGACTACATATATGTCTGTATATACAATGTACATATATGATGCATATATACATCTGCAATTCTGCATACATGCACATCTATATATCTATATATATATATATATAATAAATTTGTGTGTATATATATGTTATATAGTACAAGGATGGGCCTATGGGCTATAGTGCTATAGTATACACAAGCTACTAAATCATACTTACATCTAAGATCAAAAAGGAAAAGTTTGTGCATAATAGTGTGCATCATTCATTCAGAAGAGGTTCAACAAACCTTTATGTAATATTCTGAGGCTGAAGCAGGAATAATCTCTGATCCGAAGTCATTTGCTGTTGGAAAACGCCACCTGTAAAATATTTTCCTTGGTTTATTATGTAAATCATGCCTGGATAATCAGCCACCGTGAAAAGGCAAAATGAGGTACACCTTGTTCCTTGTATTTTTTTTGCCACACCCATTTTTCTCCTGCTGTTTATTTGAAGTTCTACAAAGTGCCTTTGTAGGTTCTTTAGTCTTAACCTTATAGTCTTATTGCTTTATAAGGCTTGATTAATCTAATTCCTATGTATGCCTGTCCACTCAGTAGCGGCTTTTGTTCTATTGGGTACGAAATATGAATGTATGTATTTAGATTGATGTTTCATGTACCTCAAAAGATTCAAAAGGATCTCCTTCTTGAAAATATATACTCCCATGGAAGCAATGTATGGTTTCTTTTCAGCCTCTTCTTTAGACAATCCCAGAATTGTGGTGTCTACTGCCTGAAGTATAAATTTTATGTTAGAAATGTGTCCATCATATGATTTTATGATGCTATTTCAAACTAGATCCCATTTACCATTGCTTTCAAGTCATTCCCTTTAGGCTTTTCGCTGAAAGAAAGGACTCTTCCTTTTCCGTCAATCTTCATCAATCCAAAATCTGAGGCACGGCTGTCATGGATGCAGATAGAAGAAGATTGAAGAAGGCAAAGATTACCAAAAGTAAAGATGGGTTCGAGTTTAAATAATATAAAAAATCTTTTCTATCCTCATCACCACCACCATAATCATCATATCTGTTTATACTCTGTTTTGCATTTTATTAGGATAGATAGATAGAATTGTAGGCATTGCAAGGTTTATTTCAATTGAATTTGTAGTTGAAATTATTTAGGATGTGTTTGGTACACGGGAATGGACTAACAAAAACTTGTTCCACGTTTGGTGCCACATTAAGACTGGGACACACCAGGACAAAATGCATTTTTTGTCCCACCAAAATAGGTGGAACAAAAATCAGGTAAATGGAACAAGATTGGTAAATTACTAAACTACCCATAGCAGATTAAAACCCTAAAACTTTGCACAGTTCTTTCACATGCCTACCTCACTCTCGCACGCCCAATATTGTCTAGTGCTGTTTGCATACCAAACACACACTTAGGCATCCTAGGGAGGATAGAGGGTGTAGAAAAAGAGCAATCTACCTGTCATCCATGGGCAGACAGGAAATTGTGATATCTGCACCACTTTGCCGGTGACTCTGCAGGAGATATGTTGAACATGTGATCTATATGAACTTGTTGAACACAATTGCGTATATATAGTTTTGTTAGTAAGAGCACCAATGTTCGTGAACCGTCTTTATCATTTCACCTGAAGAAAGTCCATATAGTCCATTCGGTACAAGTGATCTCCAGATAGAATGAGAACATCATCGATGTCCTTGCTTCTTGCATCCTACAAAGCAAAACTAATCACATATGTGGTACGTATATTACACTTTATTAATAGTTTGTTAGTGTGACAGAAGTTGATGTTTTAAATGCTGCTTTCTATTTAAAAACATTGATTCCTCTTTCCTTTTTGCTCACACTTTTGCACAAGCCGGGATCTCCACAGAAACAGCCGCTCTATCTTTGAGGTAGAGGACAGGTCTGCCTACTTCCCAACCTCCCGGATCCTGCTTTCTAGTGGGTTCATTTGATTTGCTTTACAGAAAATTTATGTTAATTCTATACCGCTTTCTATTTGATAGTATTGATTCCTCTTTCCTTTTTTTGGCACACTTTTTGTTGGTTTGGCTTGGTTTAAAGAAGTTGATTTTAGTATTACATAAATATGAAGTGGTGGGTACCTCAAAGAGCCAGTGAAATTGGCGAACAGCATCTGCAGTACCCTGGAACCATCTCTTACCTTCTTCACCTGGAGTTTGAGTTGCTGATAGTGCCTGAAACGACATAATTACTACAAGGGGGCCTATATTCTGCTTACATCTCAAAATAAGTGTCATATTTCTGTTTTAGTTTATCTCGAAACAATTATACTCATAATTATGATATGGAGAAACTCATTACTCCCTAAATTATTAAGGGTAAACTTGTCATTTAGTTAATTAAAACTTCTAAAACTGTGTGCCTTTTTTCATTGTGGACATCTGTTTTAGGACGGAGGAGTATGCGAATCACTGGTACCTCAACAAAACCGTCTCCAAAGGTAACACCATTTCCAAAATTGTAAGCACGTGCTAAGTGCCTGTTGAGTGATGCCGAGTTAAACTGAGTCAGAATGTAGACTTTGTTGATCCCACTGTTGATGCAGTTGCTCATTGGCACATCAATCAGCCTATACGCTCCTCCAATCGGCACCTACAACACAACCAACATAAGTCGATTCTTACTACATTTGTCATAAAGTTTTCAATTTCAACAGAATATAACAAGAAATGCATACTGCAGGTTTCGCACGGCGCTTTGTGAGAGGGAAAAGGCGAGTACCGGCTCCACCTCCCAGTATGACCGCCACAACTGTCCTCGGGTCCCTTTTCTCCATCTCTAGGTCCCTCAACTGCACAAATATTTTCACCAAGATTTCGAGTCAAGTCTACATAGGCAAATTGCATGGAATTGCACATATTTTGGTCTGATCCCTATTTTGTGTAATGTACTTTTAAAATCTTCATTTTGGTACCTCAGATACGATAATCTTAAACATTTACATCAAAGCATGTTACACAAAATAGGAATCAAACCAAAATACGTTGCATTTTCATGCAATCTCTCATTTAACCCAGGTACCTAAATTTTTGAGATGTTACATTTGAGGTACCAAAATGAAAGTTTTGAAAGTATATCACAGGAATCAGACCAATGTACCAATTTGCCCAATCTACAAAGGGAATGCTATTCGGACTCTACTTTTGACTTTTTTTAAAGGGTCAGCAACTCACCTTTGCCTCACCTGTAGCAATGGTGGTGATGGTCATGCATATACTCGACTTGACATTGTTTTTGCTTTGAACCCTCTGACTGAAATTTAACTTCTTCCCCATCAACTCCCCATTGACAGGCCTCCAGTCCCTGGGAGTCAATCCCGAGCTGCCTCGTAATTGCCGGACACCGGTGGCGGAGAGGGATACTGCCATTTTCTGGTATGCTTTTAGTTTTCAGAAATTGACAATGTCATATTGTTTACATGGGGTTGGGGTTGGGGTTGGGGTTGGGGCCTAACAGTTTCATTATATCACTCTAGCCAAATGGCATCCAAGAATCATTCCACTCAAAATATCANGGGGGGAATTACATTGCATGGTATGAGTGGTCAGCCGGGTTATCCATATGAATCTGTAACCACAAGTATCCTCTCTTTAGGAAATTTGTGTGATATAGCCACCCTTATCTTATACGTACATAAAATTCTTATATTTGTATAATATTTAATACCACCGAATATTCCTGTATGCATTTTTAGACCCCCCAACCAACGTAGTAAATTAATAATTCACCAAGTTTAAAATAAATATAGATTCGACTTGATATATAAATTAATAAAATAACAAATTACATATTCGAATTAGGATGTTTTTGTACATATTATGTTGGTCTAGAGAGTATTGTTTTGTATTGTGGAGAGCATTAAACGAACTCATACACTTATTAATTATGATGTGTATGTTCACGCAGTTGGTTCTGTGTAGGATATGAAATGATATTGTTTTTTGACATTTTACCAGCATAATTGTTGGACTTGTCAAAACTGGTTGAGGTTTGGATTTGGTTACGAATCCGTTAAAAATGGATTGGTTATGCCAATTACTATCAAATATAATCTTTCTAAATGACAAGACAAATCACCAATTAAGCTTAATAGATTTTGACCCTTTTTTTAAGTGACACAAGCCATTGGCTCGTTGGTCAAATAGGCCTGTTAATTTGGATTGGGTCATGGGACCGGTTAAAGGCTGGTTATAACGGTCCATATCAATTACATATTTTGGATAACAGATCATTTAAGGTGTTGGTGAATTTAGTGTCATCAATTATTTTGGTGTGATTGTGATTTACTTGAGATCGATTAGATAACAAGACAAATATAAATGAGTTACATGGTGCAAAGTGCATATTCATAAATGTTGTCTCTATCATCTTAGATCGCCATAAGGCGGGGTCAAGGGGATTGCGTCCCCTTGCGGGGTCAGCACCCCATGCCTGGTTAAAGGGGCAGATCCCCTTGCGGGCCCCAAAACCTCTACGAATTTTAAGAGGTTTACTTAGGAATTATAAGTTTTGGGACGTTTTAAACTTATTTTAGAATGTTGGAAGCCTTCTTGAATTGATGCTAAAACTTGGTGAAAATTGACTAAATGTAGTTCAGAGGCGTGTGTACTCAAAGGTTTTGTTCCTGTGATATAAGGCCCTCCGGAACTTCAGAGCCTCTAGACTTCATCTGATGTTGCTTCTGACTCTGAGTCAGTTGTAACTGCTCTCAAATCTTATCCGTTAACATAACTATCGATCTCTCATATAAATACGTAAGCGAGAATCTGGTGTGTATAAGTATCTCGACTTTATAGCTTTTAAAGTCAAGAGTATTAATTTGAATTTTCCTAATACAAAATTCCTGATACCCAAGATGGTAAGGGTTGAATTATTGTATTCAGAAAGCATGCTTTCCAAGATCCAAAGTTTTATGAAGTCCATGTATTATCTTCAATCCCTAATTTTCTAACATAAGGGAGCAAAACCAGTTATGCCTACCAGCATACAGATCAACCATAACCAGGTTCTGTCCATCTATACTAATTACTGCAGAGACTTGGTCTCATTATTCAAGGATTTTATTTGTCATGATATTCCAAAATAAAGCAATTTTCATTTACTTTAGCAACAAAATCGTGTGAGTTATTTATCTTATATAAATATTACAAATTTAAAAAGATTGGGTTTCTTGGAGTTGTTTCGGTAATGTGCTATTTTAGATGATTGATTAATTCATTACATTTATTTGTGAGATATGTTTTGAAAACGCCGTTTATTTTAACGTATTTTTTGAAGGACTGCTTGTATTAAGTAACTAATAAAATATATACTTTAATAGTCCCAGAACAGATGTAAAAAAGATTCATTGTTTTAGAAATACATAATTATTACATTTTTATTAAATAAAACATCCACAATGGTTGCTTTATTAGGTTTTTTCAAGAACCACTTGGTTGTTAAATTGAAACCAATTTCTTATGTTGGTAAATTAACTTGTACTTTTCCACTAATTTTTTGTTATTTATATAAATTTGTATTTGTTTTAATAGGTTTATTTTGTAAAAAGTTAATGAGGAAAACTATATGAACCTACAAACAAGTTCGAAAAAGGTTCAAGTATTTTTTTTTTTCAGAATCTTATATGTGATAATACAAAATAACACTTTTGAGGTTCTTTTAAGTCATATCATTGTAGAGACTCTAATAGAATGACAATCTTACCCCTAATAATAGAAGACTAAAGATTTTATCACTGTCATAATTTAGGGTAAATGTAACATCTCTAAAATCGATATGCTCTTGACAAAAGTAGATATCTTTCCAAAGTTACTATCAATATAAAACTCAAACACAATTTACATCTAACGATGACGGGTGGAACCCATTTTTCCATTTTGTGTGAATGGAACACAAAAGTAAGCCACATGTCAATGTTACCAAGTTTCACCTTAAGATCAATAGTCTCTGTGTAATGCTCCTTGAGGTTCCATTGAAAGACTTTAAAATGATCCTAGTGCATATTTGTTCTTTATCTGAGTTTCACCTTGCGAGTCAATAGTCTCAGTATAACGATCCTTAGAGATTCACCGTCGGACACACCTATGGTCCTTGTATAACGTTTCTTAAAGTTTCAGTGCAAAACCCCAAATGGCTTGGTGTCTACTCATCTTAGTTGAAAGACAAAAAATATCAACTTCTCACTTAACAACAATAAGTGACCTAATGCACAATTGTCAAAAGCAAAAAAATTAACACTTATGATCTGGAGGGTCAAATATACCATCCTGTCACCAAATTCCATAGGAATATGGAAATACTTATGCAACCAATGTTCAAAACAATAAATGAACACCCAACTTAGGCAAACCCTAACATTTAAATATGCATTACTCTTACTTCATCAAAATCTACCAGCCATCGAACAACCCCATGAAATTAACTCAAAATATCCAAATTTGTAACCCTCGAGTAGCATTCATGATCTAAGAGTATAAGAAGTCAAAAATAACACATCTTTTGTGAAAATCCAAACTCATTTGATTTGCCCCAGAACATCCGATAACTCATCAATATGAAGTTTCTAAGATTTTGACCATTAAATGCTCCAAAAAAAATGCAAATACAACCAATGGTCAACAAATCTTGCAAGACAACATAACAACCAAGGTTCCAAAACTCGAATAGGGACAATTTGACATGTATATAGTTTTAATAAAGCAACTAGAGCTCACGTTACTAAATTTATGCATAGAATCTAGAATTAAAGCAAACCCCAGGTCTTCTGATGTAGAATTTGAAGATCCCAACCTTCAAGCTCCAAATAATGCTTACAAACCTCCAATCAACACCTTGAAGATCTCCCAAATCGGTCCTCAAGTCTCATAACTCTCCACCTTTGAGAAGAAAATGGAGAGAAATAAGTTTAATAATGACCAAACCCTAGAAAAATGGGGTTTTAGCCCAACTTGGACTCGCCTGCAACCTATTTTCCAAAAAGAGTCTCGTGTTGAGTTGCCTATGCTCACTTGAGCTTACCATCCAGTGGGTTATGTGACTCCTCCAACGACTTGAGTTGCATGGAGAGTCGTGCTACTCCTTGGACGAGGGTTCCACTTGCTTGCACGACCTTACCGACGACCGAGGTTGGTGATGGTACTTTATGTATCAATGACTAACTATTTCAAATTGGTGACGAATCAATATATTTTTTGACGGCAACATATTTAAATTGTCAAAATTTGGAATTCAAAAGATTTATAGTTTAAAGAGTAAAGTAAAAGTTTTCATATGTTTTGATGAAAATTACGAGTCCTTAAATTATGTTTATTGTAGATCTGATTGATTCAGGTAATATTCATTTTATTACAACTGTAGTTCTTAAACCAAGCGCCCATCCATTACGTCCTTTAACTACGAAGGCATTTAAGTTCCTTTTTGGCTTTTTTTTTCGTTTTATTGTTGGTTGAACGCTCATCTACTCCATGAAGAACACCAGAAACTCTAAACATTAATAATATACCATAATAATTTAGTATAATTTCATTTCAAAAAAGGTTTTTGATACAAACTCTAAATCGAAAACATAAATCAAACCCAAAGTTAAAATGTTAATGTGTATTCTAAATCCAATGTTGGTAATATTTCATTGAAATCCCAGGATTTCATTTTCAGATTTTTCTTTAAACCAAACACGAAACTGAAATGAAATTGAATTTCAAATACCTCCAAATCCTCCGTATCGCACAGACCAAATAGACACTAAATGAAAATTTAAATCAAACCGAAATCAATAGAAGAAAGCAAGATGTGATAAGTTGATTGCAATTGAATAGCATTCCCAAATTGCAAGTGCGATGCCTGCATTAAATCAATTGATTCGTCATGGTAGAGAAACACTAAGTTGATGATTGTTTTTTTAAGAGGTGTTGAAGTCTGAAGTCTTGTCTCACTTTTGATTGATAAGAGGTGGTGTCGAACTCTAAAATTTGAACCAATAAGACTCTTTGCTTTTATAAACTGACAAACGTCTAAATATGTATAATTATCTATATTTTATCCCTCAAAATGGTATAGTGTTGAATTTATAAAACCATAAAATTCATTTTAATTAAAATATACCATCGTCTATTTTTAACACATTCAAAAATTCAATTAAATTGATTCAAATACAATAGAAAACATGATCAAAGTCTGGTAACAACTAAAATCCATTAATTGTGTCACAATTTCTTCTTTTAAACTAGCTATTGGTCAATGGTTAGAGGTGTTATGCAACTTAACTTCCTCAAGAGTGGATCGATTCAAGCATATTTTTAATAAAATAGTAAAATAAGGGTATTTTTGTCAAACTGAAAGTAGATTGAAAGGGTATTTTGAGTATTATATCACTAAAATCAAATTAAAATTTGGCGGACACCAAATCTCTTTTCATGTCATATTAGAATGATTAGATATGTACCATTTCTACTTGCAACCGCCATAGCAAAAACCCTAAATGCTTCTTTCCGAGCATCGTGCGTTACTATCAAACCATAATTCTTCTTGTGAATCCCCACTGCATGTATTCCTCCAGAAATCCCTCATTCCACCGACAAAACCCCCTTAAGAACCTCGTAATTGCTGTTTCTTTCCTCAAGTCTTTGAACCATCAACCAATTGGCAAAGAAAATTCTGAATTGCAGATTACTCGAAACAACCAATTTTCAGAATCGCAATTGCAATCTGCCTTAAGAATTTCACCATCTTTTGTTGAAATTGAAACTTGATCTTCAAAATAAAACGTTGTATCCATGTGCGATAGTTGATGTAATTTGTGAAGGATTTGCAGAGAGTTGGAAGAACCTATAAACAATTGGGATGTAGACGAATAGAGGCACGATTGATTGGTAAGGTGATACATTGTCATTATGTTTCATAAGGCGACTTTGAAGAGCAAATATGTTTATGATTTTGTTTGACTTTGAAGCACTGTCTTTATATTTTATAAGGTGAATTTGTTTATATTTCATAATGTGAAATTTAAGTCATAAGTGAATCTATTTATGTTTCACAAAGTGAATCTGGTTACATATTGAGTATATTTAAATCGGGCTAGAAGTTGTCGTGTACCGACCATAGAGCTTCATTGATTTGTTATGCAACTTTAAACGTAATCAATTAATAAATTGTATCAACAATATTTACCATTAAATTCGCAAAAATCATGAATTTTAGGTCCGTTTCGAGAACATCGAACAAAACGTAATCATTAAATTCACCACCAACATGGCAATTGTCATTTGATTTCCATCGTTATAACTTTCCAGGTTTTTCAATAAATCTTGAATAGAAATCTTGAAGGTAAAATTTGCGTACCTTTTATCTAATTGATTTTGTTGTATCTTGGAAGTAACAAATTGATGAGGATGATGACATGAAACGGATATTTATGGTAGATAAATGAGATAATTAGTGATTCCAAACAAGAATATTAGATTAAAATGTAGAATTACCGTAATGTCCTTTTGCGATAAAAAAACACACTTTAATTATGGCCATAGGATCAAAATCTAATTATAATTGAGATCGGTTCTCAGAGTTGTCAACCTTTTTATAGTTCCCATTTAATTACCATTTCTATCAACTATGTCTTACACACACACACACACACACACACACACACACACACACATATATATATATATATATAGGGGCTCATTCAAGGGAGAACTGGTTAGTTTGTGGTAATCGTGAGATCCAATCTCAGCCACAAATCAATAGATAAATTAGGAAATTTATAATTTTGGTAATTTTTAATTAAAATTTTAATGCAAGGACATTTTTGGTATTTTCTCTCCTCTCTCCTGTCTTCTCTCTCCGTCCCCGTCTTCCAGCCACCGTCCTCCGGCCTCTGGCCACCATCCTCCGCTGATACCACAGTGTGATACTCAAGCACATATAAGATGCATTTGTGATACCACTGTGTTACATATCCGATCGACCGTACAAACGACCACATTGTGATACCCGATCACATATATGATGCATTGTGATACCACTGTGGTATCACTGGAGGACGGTGGCCGGAGGATGGTGGTCGGAGGCCGGGGGACGGAGAGAGAAGAGAGGAGATAGGAGAGAGGAAAGAAAATACCTAAAATACCCTTGCATTAAAATTTTAATTAAAAATTACCAAAATTATAAATTTCCTAATTTATCTATTGATTTGTGGTTGGGATTGGATCTCACGGTTACCACAAACTAATTAGTTCTCATTTGATTAAGCCCCTATATATATATATACTATCTTATTAAGCAAATTTAACAAAAGTCTTAAAGTCTAAAAATACTACAGGACCAAAATACCCTTTATACTACCTTTAGGTCACTTTTTCACCTCCTCCTCTCCTCACATACACTCACCCCCTCACATACACTCACCCTCTCACAACTCATTTTTTTTAAAATTATAATTTTAAATTTACACTTTGTACCCCCATAATTAATTAATTAATTTACTTTATGTCCTTTACTTTTAAATGTTTCATTTTAAACTTTTATCAAATTAACATACATAATCGTATATCAATTAAAACATGTTTAAAAAATACATTTTTATTTTAACAAGTTACACHAKTAWRATYGTCTCGTTAATACCTTCGAAATGAGTCCAATATTAAATAGTTTTTGACTTAAATATATTATTATATACTGTGAAAAATATTTTTAATATTTACGATTTATACTTTTATAGTTATTTATTTATATATATATATACTTTATATTTTGGGGTTAGGCTGTCCAAATTGCACTGTATAATATGTTCTGAATTAATATGTT
>NC_037544.1:28356384-28380261 GCF_001531365.2 Cynara cardunculus var. scolymus | reverse complement strand
AGAATTGGTATAATACACATTCTTTAATTTACATAAAATTATTAAAATCTTTTTTTTTTTTAAATATTTACAGAGAGAAATCAAGCTATGAAGAAACAGTCTCAAACAAATCAAAAAAACATGAACGAATCAAAAAAAAAAAAATTGACAATTAAATCAGGCTCCCATGTATCAAAGTGATCACAATATTTGCGATTATTGTTCCTCTTTGTGCAATCTCAAGTAGGAAAAGAGGGTTTCTTTAAGGAGGTTTTTGGCCAAAGTTGCAAAGGAATATATTAAAACAAATGTAAGCAAATTAAAAAAATATTCATCTATCATACAGAAGTAGGTAACAACTATAATACCTAGTTTTCTTATAACTGTTATGTGTTATGTTCCGTTCTTTATGTATGGATAAGTATCTGTGCATTACTTGCTTGTACAATAGCTTGAAATGTCTTGTACCTTGTACTTGAAATGAAAAGTATAATGGTAAATAAGGACCAAAGTTGTACAAATTAACATTGGTTTAGGACCAAATTGTAGTGAATCTATCATATAGGGGTAAGTTTGTAAAGAATTTATGATTTTAATTATTCATTTTCAAATTTAAACAAACACACACTCTCTCTCTTCTCTCAAAACTCTCTCCTTTCTCTCTCTAATCTCCAACCTTAAACCCTTAGGAATTCCTTCATGCAATGTTGAATCATTGAAGTTTTTGAAGAAATTGAAGCCATTGTGATTAAAATCTATCATTATAAGATTTGACCATATTTGTTTCAAGTATTTGTGCTTTTATCTCATGTAAGTGGACTACGTTTTAAGAATGACGACCCAATTTTCAAGATGTATTATCGTGGCCTTGGTGGTCATACTAGTTCTTATTGCCTGAAAACAACCATTATCTTCAATAATTCTCTTGTGGAAGAAAATGTTGAGCGTGTACACACATAAGCTAGGAAGAGACCTCGTGTTGATCAAGTCTGTATCACAACATATCTGACGTGTTGTAGGAAGCAAACAAACATATTAATTTAACTGGAATATGCTTCTTTAGATGAAGCAGATTGGGGGTTGGTTTCTTTGAAGAGGGATTGTTTCAGATAGATATATTGAGTAATATATATATATATATATATATATATATATATATATATATTCTATAATAATATAATATAATTTTTACTTTTTTTATAAGAATATGGAAATGAGTAAGATTTTGGTTAAACCATAAGCACCCTTTGTGTAATTTAGTTTTTGAGATTTCTATGTGAAACCAACCCCAAAAGAAACCAACCCCCAATCGCTAATAGAAGAGTTTTGTTTATTTGATATATTATTTCTCCTCGATCAATATGTCTGATTTGTTGTGAAGATATGGACCTGACCGATGCATTCCTCCTTGTATGTGTGTGTACACGATCTACATTTTCTACCACAAGAGAATTCTTGAAGATAATGATTGATTTCCATGCCTACAAGAAGAAGTATTGCTGCCATGACTAGGGCAACACATCTTTAAGTTTGGGTCGTTGTTCTTACAACATGTTCCACAATCATTAAAAAAGTAATCGGTTACTTTGAGTATGTATGATAGCCACCCTATTCACACATCTTGTTTGTCCTTTTTACGTTCGAAACTGATACAATTCACGAATGTGTTTGTACTTTGGATACTCGATGGCGTACCTTCTTCTTCTTCATCTTCATCTAAAGAAACAAATTCACGATAGGCTTAGTGACAAAATGACAACAAGATTTAGGTATGATATGTTGCCTTGATCTTTACCTTAGATCTAAAAACCCTAAATCTCTTCTTCCATATTCTTTTGGTCATTGGAAATCATAAGCAACAGAAGCACCAATTAAGCGTTTTTGTTTGTCACACATTCATGTAGTATTGTTTTTCCTGATTTTGAGAAAATTGCATTAATTGTCCTTCTAGAGAGCCTAACTTTGGAGAACAACATATCATTGAATGAAAGAGAATAGAATTTTTCAAACTACAAGGACGATTAATGTAATTTACTCTATGTCCAAAAACMAAAAAAAAAAAAAAAAAAAAAAAAAAATCCTAAATCCAAAGTCAAACAAACAAAAACAATAAATTGGTGCTTCTGTTGCTTATGATTTCCAATGATCTAAAGTATAAGGAAGGAGAGATTTAGGGTTTTTAGATATGTGGTAATGATTGAAGCAACATGTCATACCTAAATCTACTTATGCTTTTATTACGAAGCAAGTAATGTGTTTCATTGAATGAAGATGAGGGAGGTACATCATTGTTGATCTGTAGGACAAACACATTTGGCACTTGTAGTAGTTTGGACGGTAAATAGGACAAACAAGATGTGTTGAAAGGGAGGCCATCATATATACTCAAAGAAACCAGTTACTTTTTTTAAATTATGTGTATTATGATGTACTAATGACGACCCATTTTCGAAGATGTATTATCGGGCCCATACTGGTCATAATGCTTCCTCTTGCCTGAAAACGACCTTTATCTTTAGTAGTCTCTTGTGGCATAAGATGTCGAGAGTGTACACACATAAGGTAGGAAGCAAACAAACATTATCATTTAACTGGAATATGCTTCTTTATATGAAGGAGATTGAGGGGGTTGGTTTCTCATGAGGGGGGTTGTTTAAGATAGATATATCAAAATAATATATATATATATATATATATATGTATATATACATATTGCTATAATAATATAAAATAATTTTTTTCCTAATAAAATTATGGGAATGAGCATGATGACAAACCTTTTATTTTAAATGATTTAACAAAATCATATTTAGTGGAGTTTGATCGAGGGACCTTGGTGTTCTAAAATGTAAGCCATATGATCTTTTTACATAATTGTTTCATTTAATTGACACACAATGTGATTTTGGTTAAACCATAAGGACCATATGTGTAATTCACTTTTTGAAATATTTATGTGAAACATACCCTTGAAAAACCCACCCCAATCGATGTCGGAACCCCCCCTCCAACCAAATTTACATCATCAAAAAAAGAAGAGTTCTTTTTTTTAATTTGGTACGTTACATCTCCTCGATCAAGATGTTTGATATGTTGTGAAGATATGGACCTTATCGACGCGATTCTTCCTTCTATGTCTGTGTACAAGCTCTACATTTTCTACCACAAGAGAATTCTTGAAGATAATGGTTGATTTCCCTTATAGGAAGCAGTAAGACCACCATGACCAGGGTAACACATCTTTAAGGTTGGGTCATTGTTCTTACAACATGATCCACAAATATTAGAAAAGTAACCAGTTTCTTTGAGTATATATGATGGCCTCCCTTTAAGGTTGGGTCATTAGTAGTCCAAGATTTGAATGTGATCTTTTTAAGTTTTAGAACAATAAAACTTCTTTTGAAAAATCCACAAAGAAGATATTAGGATTTTTCAAGAAGAATAGTGTTTTTGAAACTTTAGATTATAACAAAGAATAATAATGTGTTATTAATCTTACTATTTGTGTTTTAATAGAACAAGGTTCTTAAAAGAACAAACAACCGTTTCATTAGAAGAAGAAGAACAGTTCAAAATGGTTAAAGAAGAAGTATC
Organism: Cynara cardunculus var. scolymus; assembly: GCF_001531365.2. Lineage (NCBI taxonomy): Eukaryota > Viridiplantae > Streptophyta > Magnoliopsida > Asterales > Asteraceae > Cynara > Cynara cardunculus. The sequence continues at coordinate 28,376,688 of NC_037544.1, read as the reverse complement.
GACCTTAGAGTTGTTAGAGAAAAAGGTCGAAGGTTTCGAGCGTTCTTGATTGCAAATTCTTTTTGGCAGAGGTTCGTCAAAGATTTTTGTAAGCGTAAAAAATATGAGAGAAGAGATCTCATATCTATAGGTAGGAGGAGAGAGAAAAGAAATAGGAGAGAGGAAAATACGACTGTTGAGGAAACGCCATGATGAAAAATATGGCACGTTCTCATTCATGATTGGATGGAAGTTGTAGAAGGTCGTGTGTGTCAGACTTTTAAGCGCGTCTCAAAGCGATTCATATTGGTAACATAGAATTTCGTAATAAAAATGGTTCATTAACTATTTCTTTTAAAACGAAAAGGTTTTATGAAAACCAAAGGGTCACATTCAGTGATAAGAGAATCACTGAATAAAAACCTTTTTAAACATTTGATCACTGAAGAAGAAAAGTTTCAGTGATGGTTTTGTTTTAAGAAAGAAAAATATCTTAGAAGAATATATTTCCATAAAAGCACCAGTGATAAGAGAATCACTGAAACTATCTTTTAAGAATTGTTTAATCACTGAAGGTAGAAAAGTTCAGTGATCATTTTGATTTTAAGAAAAGATAAATATAAAAGAGATATACTTACTTAAAATGTTCAGCGATAGAAAGAATCACTGAAACAAACTTTTAAAACATTTTGATCATTGAAGAAGGAAATCTTCAGTGATAGTTTTAAGTTTTAAAGAAGAAGAACGAGTATACATAACTTAGAGAGAATAGATAAATTTACTCAATAGTTCAGTGATAGAGTGAGAGCACTGAATCATTTCACTTACTGATTGAAGCGTATAGCTGAAGAAAGTTATTCTTCATCGTTTAGCATTCCAAGTCCGCTGATCAAGATGTTAAATCTTGTCTCATCAAGAGGCTTGGTGAAAAGGTCGGCGAGTTGGTAATCAGTGGGAACAAAGTGAAGTTCAATATCACCATTCATAACATGATCTCTAATAAAATGATATTTGATATCTATATGTTTGGTCATGGAGTGAAGTACAGGGTTGTTTGCAATTGCAATAACACTAGTACTATCACAATAAATTGGGATATTTGAGAACTGAAGATCGTAGTCGTTCATCTGGTTTTCATCCAAAGGACTTGGGTACAACAACTTCCAACGGCTATGTATCCAGCTTCAGCGGTTGATGTGGACACTAAGTTTTGCTTCTTACTTGTCCAGCTCACCAACTTTCCACCTAGAAGCTGACAGCCTCCAGTGGTGCTTTTTTTATCGATCTTGCAACCTGTAAAATCACTATCCGAATAACTTATTAGGTCAAAACCTGAACCTTTATGGTTCCAGAGACCCAGGTTAGGAGTTCACTTCCAGTATCTGAAAATTCATTTTACAACAATCAGATGGGATTCCTTAGGCTCAGATTGATATCGTGCACATAAGCAAGTAGAATACATGATATCTGGTCGACTAGCTGTAAGATACAACAGAGAGCCGATCATTCCTCTATAAACAATTACATTTACAGGCTTTCCATTTGGATCCTTGTTGAGAGAGAGTGGAGGAGCCATAGGAGTCTTCATAGATGAGTTGCTAGAGAGATCATACTTACTCAAATGATAAAGATGCCTTTATCTAATTTTCTTGATCTGGAGACCTAAAAGGAAAGTTAGTTCTCCCATCATACTCATCTGGTATTCTTTCTTCATGCGATTAGCGAATCGAGAACATAAAGAGGGATTAGTGGAACCAAAAATAATATCATCGACATATATTTGGACTAGAATGATATGACCTTTAACTTTCCTAAGAAATAAGGTCTGGTCAATCTTTCCACGGACAAATTTTTCAGAGATGAGAAATGAAGAAAGGGTATCATACCAGGCACGGGGAGCCTGTTTTAAACCATAAAGAGTTTTATCCAAACAATAAACATGGTTTGGATACTTAGGGTCAAGAAACCTTGGAGGTTGTTCAACATAAACTTCCTCTTCAAGTTTTCCATGTAGGAAAGCACTCTTTACATCCATTTGGTAGACTTTGAAGTCTCTATGGGTAGCAAAGGCTAGAAAGAGTCGAATTGCTTCGATTCTAGCCACTGGTGCGAAGGTCTCGTCATAATCGATTTTTTTTTCTTGTCTATAACCCTGAGCAAGAAGTAGAGCCTTGTTACGGGTTACCATACCTTTTTCATAGAACTTGTTATGATGGACACATTTGGTGTCTTGTCAGATGGACATGGGACAAGGTACCAGACTTTGTTCCTATCAAACTCAATGAGCTCCTCTTGCATGACAATGACCCAACTAGGGTTTGAGATTGCATCATTGATCTTCTTGGGCTCAACCAAAGAAAGAAAGTTGACAAAGAGACATATATTACCTAGACCTCGACGAGTCTGAATACTTGCACTTGGATCACCAAGAATTTGATGAATTGGATGGTATTTAGTCCATCTCTGAGCTGGTAGAGAATTATCATCTGAGCATAGATGTTCAGGAACAAAGGATGAGGCTTCAGCTGTAGATTCTTCAATGATTGCAACAATTACTAAGGAGCCTCAGATTCAGCGACTGATACATGTTCAGATGCTAAAGACATTTCATTCACTGATTGATCAGTGTTTGAAGTAGAAGGAGGAACAAAACTAATGGGCACTGCAATGATTTCTTCAGAGATCGCTGATAGAGGGATTTCTGCCATGGAAAAGTTCGTAAGCTGTCTTCTTGAACCTCTTAACGATCAGCGACCGATTTTGAGTGAAACAAGCGGTGTTGACAGCTTCAGCCTAGAAATTAGTAGGAAGATGGGATTTGCTGAGCATTGATCGAGTAGCCTCAATGATTGTTCGATTTCTCCTTTTAGCGACCCCATGTTGCTGAGGAGTTCTCACTGAATAAAAGTTGTGAAAAATTCCCTTGTCCTCGAAGAAGTTATCCATAGTACTGTTTTTGAACTCAGTACCATGGTCACTTCTGATAGATCGTACTTTAATATTGTTAAGCACTTCTATCTTCTTGATGAACGATATGATGTTTTCAGGTGCTTCACTTTTGGATCTGAGAAAGAAGACCTAAGTGTACCTAGAGTACTCATCAACAATGACAAGTATATACTTCTTCCCAGGAATAGATTGCATGTTCACTAGACCAAAAAGATCCATGTGCAGTAGCTGAAGAGGCAATGTCACTGAAGAAATTTTCTTTGACTTGAAGCTAGCTCTTGTTTGTTTTCCTTTCTCACACGCTGAACAAAGAGATTCCTTTGCAAAGGAGTGTTAAGGAAGACCAGTGACGAGATCATTTCTAGACAGCTTTAGAGAAGAAACATCTATTCTTAGTGTGAGAAGAATCCATGTCATAGAGATAGCATGAATTCTTGGAGAAATTCACCGTTTAATCTTTATCACACAGCCGACTGATGCTGAGGAGGTTGTGCTTCAGTCCTTCAACGTATGCAACACGTCTGAATGTGGTTAAAGCCTTTGGTATATCCTTTTCTTTTACCTCCAAATATCACGGAAGGGCCTCTTTCTTCCTTGTATTTGATAAGCATGGATTTATCTCCGGTCATGTGTCTTGAGCATCCACTATCGAGATACCAAACGCCTTTGACTTCCTGCACAAGGGAATAATTTAAAAATGCTTTTGGTACCCATTCTATTTGGGTCCAACATTGTTAGAGGCATCATGCACTAAAACTAAAGAACCAACATCAAAAGATGGCTTCACTGAACCAGAAGAAGATTTGGTGGAAATCGGAACAACCTCTGACGCTAATGGAATAGAGTCAGTAGGTGTCTTCACTGAGCCTGACGAAGATACTTTAGTGGTAGAAGGAATCCCAACAACTAATACTAAGGACTTAGTGTCAGTGATTGTCTTTACTGAGCCTGAAGAGGTGGCTCTAGTGGTTTTCTTCACCTTGGTTGCTTTAACAGCCTTAGTGGTTGATTTCGCTTTGGTTGATTTATCAGACTTAGCTACTTTCTTGCCCTTGGCTGGGGGATTAGCCTTGGCGGCAGATGGACACTTACTGGCAATGTGTGTAGTTTCACCACAATGTTTACACTTCCTATAGCTGAAGGTAGCTTTAGGGCCAGAAAGTACCAAATTAGAAGAGGGACAAGCTCCAAGGATTCCCTTCTCATTAGTTCTAGGAGGAAATTTTGAGGATTTGGAGTCGTTAGGTGAAACATTCACCTTGAGCTAAGACTTAGATTTCTGAGAAGATTCCTATTTCTTGGTCCCTAAAGAAGAAGAAGGTGCACAAGCTGAAGGAATAGATATAGATCTATGTGACTTGTTAGCCTTCTTAGGAAGAGGTGTTTTGACAATGGATTTGCCCTTGTCTTTGTAACCTGAACTCGAAGGAGTTCCATCAAGATGACTCTAAGGAAGAGGAGACTAAGAGTAAGAAGTGTCAGGAATAGAAGAGACAAAGGTGCCAAACTTGAGCATGGACCTGTCAGTGACACTATCTTCTTGATCATAGGAAAAACCTAGACCAGTCTTTATCTTGGCAGGGATCTGAGCGTTAATGATCTCAGAGGCTTTGTACCATCCTTCAATAGTAGCCTTCTCAGCCCTGAGTTCAGCAATTGCTTGCTCATGCTCAGCGATAGCCTGTTTGTGCTCAATAGTGATGGTTTGGTTCACAATGACCCGATCTTTAAGATCTTCCTTGATCTTAGTCAACTCTTTGATCTTTGAATGACAAATATTCAACTGTTATTGAAGATCAAGATTAAGCATTTCTGCTTTAAATATTCCATTCCGGGCATTGTAAAGGTCCACCGTCAACGTATATAACGCTGATAGGCAAGAAGAGGAAGAAGAAGAGGGTTCATTCAGGAGACATACCTGAGCAGGAGATGATGATGAGGGATCATTAGAAGTTCACATCTCAGAAGCTTTTTCTTTGACATCCTTGGCTATCAAGCAGAGATAGGTAGTGTCTTCCTCATCACATGATGATTCATCAGACGAATCAGCCCAGTCATGCTCTTCAGCGACAAGACCTTTGGCGTTTCACTGGGAACTCTTCATCTTCTTGTACTTCTCCTTCAGCTTCAGGTATTTCTCATTTTTAGATCTGAAAAAGGATAGGGATTTAGAAGATGGCGTCATAGCCTTCTTAGACCTGCACTCACCAGCAAAAGGATAGGTATTTCTCATTTTTAGATCTGAAAAAGGATAGGGATTTAGAAGATGGCGTCATAGCCTTCTTAGATCTGACAATTGTAGTAGATCACTGAAGCCTTGCCAATATTATCTGACTTTGGCTTTTCCTTGATGGTCAACGAAGGAGATCTGCGGAAGTTGCTTTTTCTGGTGAATCTTCTAAAAGATATAGTTAACAGTGCCAATGATTTATCAAAGTCTGCAAGATCAGACTCTGATAGATCCTCAGAGTTAGTAAAATCTAACTCAGTGATCGTAATAGGAGGAAGAACTGAAGAAGAAGATGGAAGTTCAGCTGAAGTATCTTCAGAGATCAGAGCTAACAGAGAGCTCTTCATTTCTATGGAATCCTTGATTAGATTCATTTTCAACTGTCAAGACTGCTCATGATTGAGCAGTATCCCATATAAGGTGCTAAGAGAGAGAGATGACATGTCATTGGACATATTGAGACACATGGCATAAGTATCCCAAGATTCACGTAAACATTCCAGAAACTTTGTTAAAGTTTCAGAATTAGAATATTCTTTGCCGACAGTCCTTAAATCGATAAGAAGACAATTAAAACAACGTCTCAGTCTTTCCAAACAGAATCCTTTCATATTGTCTTACTAAGTTAATCTTCCTCGATTATTGAACTTGAGAGGTTCCTTCATATTGAACACAGAGTGTCCCACATGGATTTTGAGGTTCTAAGCTTTATCACAGAGTGATAAAACTCGTCAGGAAGAGACATAGCTATTATAGACCTCGCACGAGTGTCTATAGGTATCTTCTTCTTGTCTTCATCACTCCATCAATGAGGGAGCTTAGGAAGCTGCCGTTTAGGAATCATGACAGTCGTAGCTGTTTCAGAAACAGCCGGAGAAATAGCATATGGAACATATGGTCTATTTTCTATATAGTGTGGAATTTCAGGATCCACACATCCGATTCTTCCAAAGACTAAAGTAGTATCAGATAAATCGGGGAGGTTTGGCAAGAGAGCCATTATCATGAAAGTGTGTGTTTGTGTTTTGTAAAGCCATTTGAAAGCAGTAAATTATCTAAAGAAAAAGAGATAATAAAATGCAAAATAACAACTAAACAACAAGAAAAGAAGACATTGCTATGATACCACTTGTTGGTTGCGTAAGGGTCTACAAGAGTTTTATAGAAACAATTTGTAGAAGGGGGGATGAATACAAACACATGACACTTTTCAAATTTAAAATATATATATTGATAAAGAAGGATCAATACAAATTTTACAAGATTGTATGCGGAATAAGATAAGGTAAAGACAACCTATCTAAAACAATCTAAGATACACACAAATGATCTTAGCAAAAAGTAAGACTAAGAAAGAAATGAGTTCTTTCTGGTTAAGAACTTTTTAGAATACTTGAAAAGGGATTCTAACTTGCTTGAAGATAAGCGTAAGTGTTCTTAGATGTGTGTGTGTTCTTTCACGTATGCACGTAAGGATTAAGGTATCTTTGCATGGAGATAGCACACATCTATTTATACTCATTGCATTGAATGTGCATAGTTTTAACACGCGTCAAGCTTTTAGAGAAAGGCTCGTCCTTTGCTACAATGAATAGTACAAAAGCCTATTCATGGGCAGACATCCTTTCATGGAGTTGGTGGGTAGTAGAGTCAACTAATCGGCTCCGTACCATACTATACTCTAGAAAGGGTATGGGTTTTTTCTTTTGTGTGTGGAAGGACAAGACAAAAGCAATCTTGCACAACAAGATTCATTTGATCGCTGAATGCAGGAATAACCCTAAAGGTCTCTTCAGGATTGGCTGAGGCTTGGGCAGTTTTCACACATATGCTGACTAGGTTGTAATCACTGAATGCCATTTCAGATCACGAATGCGCTAGTCTCTAATCTTCAGCTTTAGTCTTCGACTTTCGCTGAAGGTTTTTGGGTGTGAGTTTTGTCTTCTTGAAGTATCGCTGTCACTGATGGATTTACAATACGTGTCTCAGCGATCACTAAACAGACTCAGTAATGATCGCTGGAACTAAAAGACAGAAACATAATACTTCGTATAAGGTAGAAGGAATTGTCATCAAATCACAGAGAGAGAATGGATCAACAAGAATCATCCTCTGATGAAGAAGACACGGCTTACCTCTGTTTAATGGCCAAGGATGTCAAAGATAAACCATCGTAGATACCATTCTCTAGTGATCCCTTGGCATCAGCCATTACTCAGGTATCTTCCGTGAATAAACCCTCTTCCTCTTCTTCTAATGGCCTATCTACATTAGATACATTGACGATTGACTTTTACAATACCCTGAATGGCAAATCCAAAGCTGGAAAACTTAATATTGATCTTCAAGAACAATTAGAGAAATGTCATTCAAAGATCAAATAGTTAACCAAGATTGAGGAAAATCTTAAGGATCGGGTCATTGTAAATGAAACCAAAAGCATCAAATGCGAGCAGACTATCAATGAGCATGAGCAAGCTATTGCTGAACTCAAGGCTTAGAAGGCTACCACTGAAGAATGGTGCAAAGCCTCTATCAAGGCCTCTGAGATCATCGACGCTTAGATCACTGCCAAGATAAAGAGTGGTCTAGGATTTTCCTATGATCAGGAAGAAAGTGTCACTGACAATTCCATGCTTAAGTTTGGTACTTTTGTCTCTTCCATTCCTAACACCCCTTCCTCTTAGTACTCTTCTATTGAGACTCATCTTTAAGAAACTCCCTCGAGTTTAGGATGCAAACACAAATGTAAAGCCATTGTCAGCGCTTCTCTTCCCAAGATGGCTAACAAGTCAAATAGACCCATATCTATTCTTTCAGCTTGTAAATCTTCTTCGTCAGGGACCAAGGTATTTGAACCCTCTCAAAAACCTAAGCCAAAGCTGAAAGTGAATCTTGCCCCTATTCTATTCTCTTAGACTCTTCTGGCCCTAATGTTGTCTTTAGCTATAGGAAGTTTCATCAATGTGGTGAAACTTCACATACTGCCGACAAGTTTCCTTTCGTAACCTTTGGAGGAAACGAAAAAGGATATACCAAGGGTTTTGGTATATTAACCAACAGTGCAACCACCTTTAGACGTGTTGCGTATGTTGAAGGACTGAAGCACAATCTTCTCAGCATCAGTCAACTGTGTGATAAAGATTTCACAGTGAAATTTCTTAAGAACTCATGTTATATCTATGACAAAGATACAACCTTACTCTTACAGGTTCTCGTCTAGAGAATGTGTATGTCATCAACATGGATTTTCCCTTTACTGAGAATAGTTGTTATTTCCCTAAAGCCTCTTCAGATATCAACTGGCTATGGCACCAACGGCTCTTTCTTCTCAACTTCAAAACACTGAATGAGCCGTCTCAAAAGGATCATTTCACTGGCCTTCCTCATCACTCCTTTGCAAAGAAATCTCTTTGCACAACGTGCGAAAAGTCAAAGTAGACAAAGGCAAGCTTCAAATCTAAGCAAATCTCTTCAGTGACTTCTCTTCTTCAGCTATTGCATATGGATTTATTTGGTCCAGTCAACGTGCAATCTATAGCTGGAAAGAAATATACACTTATCATTGTTGATGAGTATTCCATGTATACTTAGGTCTTCTTTCTCAGATCTAAGAGTGATGCACCTGAAGAAATCATTTCATTTGTCAAATGCATTAAAATACTGAACAACATTAGAGTACGGTCTATCAGGAGTGATCATGGCACTAAATTTAAAAACAGTACCATTGATGTTTGTGAACAAGGGAATCTAACATAAGTTCTCAGCTGCGAGAACTCCATAATAGAATGGGGTCGCTGAAAAAAGAAATCGAGCAATCATTGAATCTGCTCAATCAATGCTCATCGAATCTTGTCTCCCTACTCAATTCAGGGCTGAAGCTATCAGCACTGCTTGTTTTACTCATAACGATTGCTGATCGTCAAGAGATTCAAGATCACAACTAATGAACTTTTCCATAGAAAAAATCCCTCTCTCAGCTTTCTTCATATCTTTGGTTGTACTTGTTATATTCTAAACAATAGGGACCAACTTGGAAAGTTCGATCCCAAAACTGATGAAAAATCTTTCTTGGATATTATTCAATGTCCAAAGCCTTTAAAGTATTCAACAAAAGATGACAAACAATAGAGGAATTTATTCATGTCATCTTTGATGAGTCTCAATCAGATAACTCTAAACCCATCTATGAAGATGATGAAGAGTTAGATAAATGGATGATATCTCACTATGAAGAACCTGAAGCTTCCTTAAGCAATCAACCGAACGTTGACCCTCCAAAAGTTGACGATGATCCACTTATCGTTCCAGATGTGACTAGTAACGAAGTTGAATCCTCTTCAAGGATTGTTTTTGTTTCCATTGGTCACTTACCCCCTTCTACTTCAAATACTGACCCTTCAGTCCTTGAACCTCTATAAGTTGCTGAACCGCTTTTTGAGGCACCTTTAGCAATCCAACCTATTGCTGAAGAATCTATTGCTGATGTCTCATATTTTATGCCTGAGCTCCTAATCTTAGAATATCATCTTAACCCAGCTCAATGATAGACAAAAGACCATCTAATCCATCAAATTCTTGGTGATCCAAGTGCATATATTAAGACACGACGTGGCCAAGGGAATATCTATCTCTTTATCAACTTTCTTTCTCTAGTTGAGCCCAATAAAATCAATGAGGCTATCATTGATCCAAGTCAGGTCATTGTTATGTAAGAAGAACTCAATGAGTTTGATATGAACCAAGCTTGTACCTTGTCCCGCGTCCATCTGACAAAACTGTGATAGGCACCAAGTGGGTTATCGCAATAAGTTAGATGAACAAGGAAATGTAACCCGAAACAAGGCTCGTCTTGTTGCTTAGGGATACATGCAAAAAGAAGGAATCAATTATGATGAAACATTCGCACCATTGGCTAGACTTGAAGCTATTCGACTCTTTCTAGCCTATGTTGCCCATAGAGACTTCAAAGTCTTTCAAATGGATGTAAAAAGTGTTTTTCTAAATGGAAAACTTCAGGAGGAAGTTTATGTGAAACAACCTCCAGGGTTTTTGACCCCAAATATCCAAATCATGTCTATAGATTGGATAAAGCTCTTTATGGTTAAAACAGACCCCTCGTGCCTAGTATGATACCCTATTTTCATTTCTCATCTCTGAGGAATTTGTCTGTGGAAAGATTAACCAGACCTTATTTCTTAAGAAAGTCAAGTGTAATATCATTCTAAACCAATTTATGTTGATGATATTATTTTTGGTTCCACTAATCCCTATTTGTGTTTTTAGTTCGCTGAATGCATGAAGAAAGAATATCAGATGAACATGATGGGAGAACTAATTTACTTTCTAGGTCTTTAGATTAAACAATCAGATAAAGGTATCCTTATCAATCAAAGTAAGTATGTCAGGGATATGCTGAAGAAATTCGATTTAACCAACAGCTAATCTATGAAAACTCCAATGGCTCCTCCTCTCTCGATGAACAAGGATCCAAATGGAATTTCTGTAAATGTTAGTGTTTATAAAGGAATGCTTGTCTCCCTGCTGTATCTCATAGCTAATCTACCAGATATTATGTACTCTACTTGTTTGTGTGCACTATATCAATCTGAACCTTAGGAGTCCCATCTGATTGATGTAAAACGCATATTCAGATATCTAAAGGGAACTCCTAATTTGGGAATAGTGATTTTGGGATACCTGATTGATTTTCGACCTAATTTGGTTATGCAAATAGTGATTTTGCATGTTGCAAAATTGATAGGAAAAACACCACTGGAGGTTGTCAGTTTCTAGGTGGAAAGTTGGTGAGTTGGACAAGTAAGAAGCAAAACTCAGTGCCCACATCAACTTTGAGGCTGAATATGTTGCCGCTGGAAACTGCTGTGCTCAAATCCTATAGATGAAAAACTAGCTCAGTGACAATGATCCTCGGCTCTCAAAGATCCCTATATATTGTGGTAGCACCAGTGCCATTGTAATTGCAAACGACCCTATACTTCACTCCAAGACCAAACATATTGAGATCAGATATCATTTTATCAGAGATCATGTTATGAATGGTAATATTGAAGTTCACTTCGTACCCACTGAGTACCAACTCACTGACCTTTTTACAAAGCCTCTTGATAAGACAACATTTAACATCTTAATCAGCGAACTTGGAATGCTGAACACAGAGGATTAATTCCTTCAGCTCTAAGCAATACTCAGTAATAGATAAGTGAAATGATTCAGTGTTCTTATCTTCTTTTCTTAACTTAAAACTGTCACAGATGCTTTCCTTATTCCGTGATCAAAATGTTTTAAAAATATTGTTTCAATGTTTCTTTCTATCACTGAACTTTTTAAGTAAGTATATCTCTAAGGTATATCTACTTGTCTTTTCTTAAAACAAAACCGTCAATGAATCTTTCCATACTCAGTGATTAAAATGTTCTAAAAGTGAAATAACCCAATGATTATTTCTCTATCACTGAACCTTTCAACATATATCTTACTTATAAGATATCTTTTCTTAAAACTATCACTGATCTTTCTTATTCAGTGACCCCTTGTTTTAATAATCTTAAATTTTCATTGTACTTTTTCATACCCAATGATCTTTTAAAAGAAAATGATAATGAACGGTCATATTTTTATGACATCATTAATCTTTTATTTATATGGATATCGATACGCGCACGTCCTTCTAACAGACGTGACCCATTTGTATTCCACCTACTCAAAGATGAGGATGTGTAAAGTTTTTCATCATTTTCACATCTTTTCAAGAGTCAATTTTCCCTCTCTCCTCTTTCTCTCTCATCCAACCTACAAATACATGAGATACCTTCTCATATTTTTCTTTACGCTTACAAAAAATTCTCAAGACCTTTTGTTAGACCCCATCATTCTTATTATAAAAGTAATGAAAAATATACAAGGAAGTGCAGAAGGCCGATGGAAGAAAAGCTTAAAGAAATCCTAAGTGTCAAGGCTAACCAGAGATGCGATGAAGGATCCATAGATGCGATGAAGGATCCATAGGTGCGATGAAAAATGCATCTCCATCACCCTCTAGTCATCAACACTTAGAGGATTCAACAACGGTTCAATCAGAGATATCCAAGCAAGAAGATTCATAAAGACTCTTGATTGAACACGCCTCCTAGAAGACAGTTGGAAATGACTAATCGACAGCTGGATTTCTAATGCTCCAAATAGATCGAGATAATTTCCATAATTCTATATTGATATCTTTTCTTAGAATATCCTATAGATATCTTTTCCCTAGATAATTATCTCTTAAATTAGATTACTAGTATAAATAGCTTTTATATTTCTTGTAATCATTGTCGTTCCTTCTCATTAATAATAGTGAATCATTTGACGCTTCATTATTCTCTTGAATATTCTTAAGCTGTTCTTCATTATTATCCATCCATACGATAGATTTAGGTTCATCATAACTTAAATCTTCGTGTTATTGAGAGATCTGAGATCAACAATTGGTATCAGAGCAGATTGATTGATTTTCCAATCAAAACTATCAATTTGAATTTGAATATTCAAAAATCTCTCAATTTTCTCCATTCATAAAATTTTCTTCTTCTCTTCCAATTCGTTTCAATGGCCAATTGGAATTCTGCCTATAGTGTAGGTTCCCTCACCAAACCTCCAACTCTTCAACGTGAAGAGTATCCACAATGGAGGATTCTCATGGTGAACTTCCTGGAGGGGATGGACAAAAATCTCCTCAGGTCTGTTATGGAAGGCCCATATGTTCCTCAAACTCTTGTTCCAAGGGTTCCTAGAATGACTACCACTGCTGAAGTTGTTGCTTATTACATGGTAAATGATGAGAGCAACTGGGATGATGATGACATTAAGTGAGTAGAGGCAGACAGGAAGGCCAAGAGGTTGATTTTCATGGCCATACCAAATGAAATATTCCAATATCTAGATGCTTGTACAATAGCAAAGGAGATATGGGATGAACTGGCTAGTCAACTGGAGTGAGGCGCCAAAACGAAGATGAATTGTAGGGCACAATGCTTGAATGAATACATAAATTTCAAGGCATTGCCCAATGAACCAATTCAGAAGACATATGATCATTTCAACACATTTAGAAAACAATGCCTCAGAAACGACATTGCTAGGACCAAAGAGGAAAATAACATCCTTTTTCTTAAAAGTCTCGGTGATCAGTGGACTCAACTGTGGATGTCCCTCCAAGCAAATCAGGACTTAGACAGTTGGTCACTTCATGACTTCTATGGAACTCTTGCTTCTCAAGGAAAAGTTATTTTGAAAAGGAAGGTGTCCATCGGTGGACCCCTCGCACTGGCCGTAGAAGAGAAAGAGGTTACAAGGAGTTCTTCCAAAGAACATAAGAAGAAGAGCAAGAAAGCCTTGAAAGTTGAGTCAGAATCTGAAGAAGAAGCATCTAACTCTGATGATGATCTCAAGGCATTCGCCAAATCTCTAGCCTTGATAATCAAGCAGTTCTAGAAGACGTTTGTCAAGAAGCCCTATGAAAAGGCCAGCAGAAGAGACTGCAGGAGAGAAAGATATCAGCCATCCTAAGGACAGAAGTCTGTGAAATTCCATCAAAGAGATGACAGAAGAGAAGGAAGAGAAGACATAAAAGAAATGAGAGAAGACAGAAGAGAAGGAGGATACAGAAGGAAAGATGGTCTTCGTTGCTACCGATGCGGGAATATAGGCCATTTTTCTAAGGAATGCAAAGGACGACTGGTCAAGGATGCAGACTACTACAAGAACAAATACAAGTACAATCCTAAAGAGTGAAGCTTGATGGTTGAGAAAGAAAACTGGGTGTTCGATTCTTCGTCTGATGAAGAAGATAAGGCACTCATGTGCTTGATGGCCAAGTCCAATGTAGAATTCACTTCCGACTCTGATGACCAAATATGTGATTCTTCCCACGATGAAACCAACTCTACTCCATCAAAGTTAGAGTTAAGGGTCATTAAACTTTCAGAAGATTTTTTTAAACTAAAAGGGAAATTAAACTTTGAAAAAACTGAAAGACTAAAAGCTGAAAAAGAAGTTAGTTTCTACAAAAGAGACTGATCTTCTTAATGAAGAAAATGCTGAACTAGTTAAAGCAAAAACTCGTAAGAAGAAGGGATAGAATACGATGAAATCTTCGCTCCAGTTGCTAGGCTTGAAGCAATCAGAATATTCCTTGCCTATGAAGCACATAAAAGTTTCAAGGTCTATCAGATGGACGTCAAGTCTGCCTTCCTCAATGGAAAACTCCAAGTGGAAGTCTATGTGCAGCAGCCCCCTGGGTTTGAAAATCCTAAGCATCCAGACTATGTCTATTTTTCTAGACAAAAGCTCTCTATGGGCTGAAGCAAGCACCCAGGGCATGGTATGATATACTATCTACCTTTCTCTTTGCCAATGGATTCGAAAAAGGTACCATCGACACAACTCTCTTTCTTAAGAAGCACAAAGGTGATATTTTACTTGTACAAATATATGTGGACGACATCATATTTGGTTCTATCAATTCTAAATTTTGCGAAAAATTCTCAGAGCTGATGAAAGAAAATTTGAGATGAGTATGATGGGAGAACTCAGTTTCTTCCTTGGTCTTCAAATAAAACAAACTTTAGAAGGAATTTTCATCAATTAGTCCAAATATGTGACTGACCTTCTAAAGAAATACTCTCTCTCAAATTCATCATCGATGAAAAATCCAATGGCTACAGGAGCTAAGTTGTTTCCTGATCTATCAGGCAAAGCTGTGGATGTAACAACCTATAGAGGCATGATTGGATCACTCCTATATCTAACAGCTAGTAGGCCAGATATTATGTTTGCTACATGTCTTTGTTCAAGATATCAAGCTAACCTTAAAGAATCTCATCTTTCTATAGTCAAGAGGATCTTTGGATACCTTAAGGGAACCCCTTCATTGGGTCAAAGAACTCTGGCTTTGATCTAATAGCCTATACAAATGCAAATCATGCAGGTTGCAAGCTTGATAGAAAGAGTACGTCTGGAAGCTGTCAACTTTTGGGGGACAAGCTGGTTAGTTGGACATCCAGAAAACAAAAATGTGTCTCAACATCTACAGCAGAAGCAAAATATGTTGCTACTGCTAGTTGTTGTTCACAAGTGCTCTGGCTGAAAATGCAGCTGAAGGATTATGGGTTTCAATATGAAAAGATCCATATCCTCTGTGACTCCAAGAGTGCCATAGCCATCTCTGCAAATCCTGTGCAACATTCCAAGAACAAGCACATTGATGTCAGGTACCATTTTCTTAAAGATCATGTAAAAAAGGAAACAATAGAGATGTATTTTGTTCCTAYAGAGATTCAACTTGCTGACATTTTTATAAAAGCACTAGATGAGAAAAGATTTATGTTTCTTGTCAGCAAGATGGGTATGCTGAACCTCAGCACTTAGAGGCAAATTATCTTTTCAAACCAGAGATTCTCAATATCTCCAGGTTATGCCTAAAGTGATATATTAATATGGCCCTCATAACCAAGTACTCTAAACCAGAGCCTATGGACAATTAGAAAAGCTTGTTTATATTTGGCCAAAATTCATTCCTTTTGAAACCAGAGCTCCTCTAGTCCAAAGAAAGTACTTTGTGTTTTTCACTAAGTACTCCCCTTCCCAACCAGAGCCTGTGGATTTCAAGTCCTTGTGACAGAGCCCCTCTGATCCACCTTGGTCTCCCTTCATTCGTTTTTCCATACATTTAACTTAGTTTATCCATTCATTTTGCAACCAGAGCCTCTGGTTCCAAAGACCAGAGCCTCTGGATTCCAAGTTCTTTAGGACCAGAACCCCTCTGGTCCAACTTGGTTCTCATAAGTTATCTTTTTCCCTTGCATTATCTTTGCATTATACATCATTCATGCAACCAGAGCCTCTGGTTCTAGAGATAAGAGCCTCTGGATTTTGAGTCTTTGGAACTAGAGACCCTCTGGTCCCATAGACTCCCTTTTCGTCATTATTCATATTCATTTAAACCATCATTCGCAACCAGAGCTTCTGGTTGTATAGACCAGAGCTTATAGTAATCCCATTTATCTCCCTTATTGGTTCTAGGGGGAGTTTTTACTCATTGCACATCCCCTTGCATCATTTGAGGGGGAGTCATGCATATCCCATTCACCCTTAAGGGTCCAAATTGAACCTATCATCCCTCTGGTTGTACATCCCAATTCAACCAGGGACCCTCTGGTTCAATACTTTGGTTCTTTAATCTTGCATTTTCCCACCCAGAGCCTCTAGTTCCTCTATCAGAGCCTCTGGATCCAAAAAATGCTACACTAATGGAGTATTTCATCCCTTGCATTCAACCAGAGCCCATCTGGTCCTTCTTAAAGGGTATATTTTTATTCCAAGGGTTTAAAATGATAACCTAGAGCCTCTATTTCATCAAAACCCAACATTCCATGATGAACTTGTTCATCATTCACAACCAGAGACCCTCTGGTTCCCACCCATATGTCATGACCAACTAGAGCACCTCTTGTTACATGACAAATCCATTTTTCCCAAAAACCCATCTTTATTTGAAAACCATTTTTAAGATTATAGAATATTGCAACTTTTGTAACTAAAAATCATAAAACATGGGTTTTTAGAATATCAAAACTTCGTGATTTGTATTTATCTTTCAATAAAGATGGAATTTTAATTTTTTTTTGGGATTATATTTTTTTGAGAGTTATCCTTGAAATTATTATTATTTTTTAATAATTTTCCTTAAATAACCCAACCGTCATCCTTCTTTTCAACCTCACGTGCCTGACGCTCATCAAAAGTATGTTCCCCAGAAACCCTTCACATTACCTTTCATCCCACCCTACGATGACACGTGTCCCTATCAACCCTATACCATCATGATCGTGAGCAGTCTTTACGGCTCACGATCACACATCATTTTTGTTAGTGAATGCCCAAAACCAATCATATGATGATTGTAATTTTGAGTTGGTTTCATAAAATTGATAAATATAAAGGCATTGCCCATTTTATTATGTCTATATTATATTTTGTGTTTTAATTATTCATAATAAATAACCTTAAAATAATGTATTCTAAATGTCCCTAGTTAAATATTATTTCGGGTTTAAGGTTGAAGTAATATTATAATGACTAGCATATGTAGGGATTCATATAGAKATATCGAATCTGCATATGGGTACAAAATGGAGACTTTGTGTATCGGATGTGATTTGTTATGAGAACACTTCATTGGATGTCATGTGAGTGTCATAAGTGTTTTAATATGGTCAATGTACATGTAATTCTTTGACTTGAGAACATGGAGTTTGTTATGTGTGAGTAATGTATTTTGACATTTATTCTAATCATTCCGTAACTTGGTGACATAATGATAGTTGGGTATGTTGCATATCACATAATAGAATTAGCATGTATCGAGATAGGATTTGTCCCTCCTTTATGACGGGAGTGATGTCTCTGKGCCCCTTGATAAATATATACTATAGAAATGCATGCATGCTTAGATAATTGATATGAGATATCATTATCTATTTTTTATTAGTATATTAGGGAATCAAGAAACTAGAAATTGGACATAACGAGAATGACACATTCAATGTCTCGTGTTCAATCTGGACATCAAGGACAAAAGAATTAAATATGTAAAACTAAAATTGACTACAAACCGATAATTTGTTGTATCACTAATTCTCGTCATTTGGGTAACGGTGATGTATTGCTAGATACCGCTCATCATTTATAACTATAAATATGATACTTATATATTGCCAACATGTCGAGAACCCATTGGGTCACACGCTTTGAACATATTCTAATAAGGAGTTTCAGTAATTAAAATGTTTAATTATCATATCTGATTTGTATCGATTTAATCTGATTAAATAAAATCAGATATTATTTATGTTGGACATAAATAAAGATGACTAAGGATGGCTTTGTAAGAGAGTGATGGTGTATGATTGTCTTACACTCAAGCATGGTGGAGGTATGGTGATAGTTAAGCCATACATCTCATGTTCATATAAAATGTATGACATTTTTTATGCTAGTTAGTTTTTGTCTTGCAATTCTCTCTTAAAAACTACCTACAACAATATGCTCCATTTTCTTTCTAAGTTTTGAAACCGTGACTAGCATCACGAGAAGGCAAAGGATTCGGATTATTCGCGTGGATACCGTGGAGGCATCAAGTTTTGTTTGTTGCTGTGATTCAAAGTCTCGCTAATTGTGAGGTATAATTTTGAAACACCCGATTTATTCCGGTTCGTATGGATCTTTGGAGGGTTACGGTTTTATTTTTCGCTGTGCTTGAGATCTCGTAACCCAACAGTGGTATCAGAGCTACTTACGAACCTCTAGATCGGTTTTTTGTGACATATATGCTATATTAAAAACTGTTTTTGCTGCTGTATGTTTTTGTTTCGTAAATGTTTTGATTTTTTCGTCCCAGAAATGTTCTGAATCTCAAAAATCTTTAAACATGAAAAACCTAGATATTTCTGTCAACTTTCCACAGCTTTTTGAATCGCATTATTTCGACTTCGTATGAATGTTTTATGAATTGTTTACGAAAGTGTCGCAATGCTATTTGAAAATCGAACCCACTACGGGTTTGACTTAGTTTTCGACCCATAAGGGTTCTAGATCTTTAAAATCCTAAAACATAAAAGATGTAGATCTTTTTGTTAGTTTTTCAAAGAACTTGGAATCCCCTTTTTTCAATGTTGTATGAATTTTGTATTATTTATACAGTGGTGTTGCAAATCGATTTTATGTTTCAATGTGATTGAATATGTATAATGTGATTTGTTTGGTGAATGGCCATAGCTCTTAGTCTTGAATGTATTATATTTGATAAATACGACTTGCACGTCATGCCTTTCTCTATATACTCTATTTTGTACATTCTCCTCTCATCCAATCCCCTCGAATGTAACTCGAGGTTTCTTTGATTGAAATGTAAAGTATTTTGTATAAAAGAAAGCGAGTGATGGAGGCATTATGAAGTGACGAAGATAAGAAGACTTAGAGTCATAGAAATTTATTTTAGGTAATGATATTCATACTTGGCACTATGAATATCGCATAGGGGGGACATAACCATCTCACATTTTTTTTACGCTTTATATATTGTGATATATTATGCGTGGTTGTTTGTATGTGATACTTGTTACAATCTTTTAAGACAATATATGTTTTTTTTAAATGTATAAGTAAAAGGAGTTTTACAAATCAAAATGAGTTTTGATAAAAGTAAAAAGGAAAATGGTTTTATATAAGATATAAAATGGACCTCGATCTCGAGTGATAAGGTCTTAGTACATCACGCAAGATTTCAACCGGTTTTGTCACAAATGTCTAAATTGCCTAAGAAAGGAAGGTATTCAAGTGATCCTTGTGATCCACCTCCAATCTGGATTCCGGTTGAATCAAGCGATGAGGAAATGATCTATCACAAAAGAAAGAATGGTATATTCAAACTAACGAAAATCCCTCACCAAAATATTAAGTTTAAGATGCCTTCCAAACATGGCACTTATCAAGACTTTGATCATCGAGGGTGGGTCATGCTAAAGTTGAGTACTCTYTTTAATCTTAGTAAGATAAGGTAAGCATAGGATTCCTACAAGCCATTTTTGGGTCATACTTAACCAAATTAAGCCTAATAGTAATAGGATTAGGGATTTGGAGGCATGAGTTGAGAACATTTATATGATGAATTTAAATAAAAGTTGTTTACTCAACTATCCAADAGTTACATAGAGATGTAATTAGTAATGTTGTTGCTTACCTAAAACATTATTGGTTGATCGGTTAGCTAAAGYTAAATTGATTGATAATGAAAATATGGATCTTGGCCCACTAGAAAACTTGTGACGTTTTCCGAAACAATAAAAGAGGGGTTGTTGTTTTGATTAAAATAGTGGGAGCTTGTTTGATGAAAGTCCTTATTAAACAATAATAATTTCATGATACTAAGAACGCTACTTTTCTATTGTAGATTACCAATGACACAAACCAACAACAGAAACAAAAACACTTTACGATCGATTCTTGAGAAAGAAAAACTTAACGGAACAAATTTCATCAATTGGTATCGTAATTTGAGAATTGTCCTCAAAGCTGAAAAGAAA